>NW_020954594.1:1570009-1605668 GCF_900497805.2 Vombatus ursinus
CCTATTGGTTCTAATTCTTCCTTACAATATGACTAATGTGAAAATATGTTTAATAGGAATACATATGTAGAGCCTGTATCAGACTGCATGTCATCTTGGGGAGGAAGGCAGGGAGAGAGAGGGAGAGGGAGAAAAATTTAAAACTCAAAAGCTTATGGACGTGATTGTTGACAACTAAAAATAAATTAATAAAAAAAGGCAGTTGGTGATGTGTGACTGTAGCTCAGAAGAGGGAGTGATTACATGTAAGACAGATTGAAAGGAAAAGTACAATCATTCCTTCCATATTTCTGGGGTCAGGGACACGGCACTCCTGCAATGTTTTGGTCCTCCCCTCATACCATAGAAGAAGTCTGAGTTTTTTCTTTTTCCTTTATGGGGTGTTTATGGTACCCCATTGTAAAATTTGGATTGATGTTATATAATATTATACATGTATTTTATGCATTTCTGAGTTTCTAAACTTTTTCTGTGTCACCTGCTGGCCTTCTCATGTCATCTGTGGCTTCCATAAAATTCCCCCCAAAATTCCCATTTAATTTTGCGATACAGTGAAACAGAGATGTGGAAGGGATAACTGTGGACTGTTAGTGGAAAAACCTCACATTATTTTAATAGGTTATTATAACAATTCATTCAAGAGTTAATCAAAGGCTAAAGGGGGGTGGTGAAAATGAATGAATTATGTATGTGGATTTGATAATGAAGATATAGAATTTTCACCATTTGGTGATTGACTGGACACATGAAAAACAATGGGGAACATCAGAAGATAACTATGAGTGACTATGAGGATGAGGCACTTGAAGAAACATGATGCAACTGACAGAACTGGGGAAATAACAAGGAAGGACGGGGTTTATTTGTTTTTTTCCCTTCTTTTTTTTCATGCTGCTCCCTACTCCCATAATGCACTCCCTACCCTATACCTCTTTTGCTGTTAAATTCCTGTCATTCTTTAAAACTCAACTCAAATGCCTCTTTCACCATTACAGTTTCCCTGATGTCCATCAGTAATGTCCTTTTCCTTTGGACTTCATATAGCACTTTGCTTTTTACCCCTCTAATGCCTTTTTATGTATTATTTTATATTATAATTAACTATGTATATGTGTATGTGTACATTATATATGTATGTACAGATACATATATATATGTATGCATGTGTGTGCATATATAAAGCTATATATCTATATCTTATTCCCCAATTTTACTGGTATTTTTATGAGGTCAAGTACTATATATAACTTACCTAAACTCTGTATTTCATAATGCTCTGTACAGAATAGGTATTTAACAGTTACTCAATACCCAGGTATAATACTCAGGCATAAATACTCAGATATTTAACAGTTACTCAGTTGGATCTCTTGGTGGGGGGGGTATTATGAGTTTGCTTTCAGATATGTTAAGTTTGAAGTCTCAAGTGATCATTCAGGTAGAAGTGTTCAATAGACTGGAAATGCTAGCCTGCAGCTCTAGAGAAAGGTCAGGGCTGCAGATGTATGAACTTATTTGCATAGAAGGAAAGTTAAAATTGTGAGAGTACAGGAGGTCATCAAGGATTTAGAACAGAAGTTCCTTATCATTTTTATATCACAGAATCCTTGGACAGTCTGGTGAAGCCTACTCAGAATAATGTTTTCAAATGAACCAAATAAAATGCATAAGATTACAAAGGAAACCAATTATATTGAAATACAATTATCAAAACTTTTTTTAAAAAAATAAAATTCACACACCCCATCTTAAAAGCCTCTGGTTTTAGAGATGGAACAAAAGGATGAAGTGCCTTGGGCAACAGAGTAAGAAGGAAGAGGAACCAATGAAGAAGACAAAGGGAATGATCAGAAGGGGAAGGGGAGAACCAGGAGAGTTCAGAAAATTGAATGATGTTTTTTGGTTAAAGGCCATATCCAAAAGGATACCAAAGTGTAAATATTAAAAAACCATAATTTGGGAATACCTTGTACATTTCAGTTTTAAATTTTATGAAGCTTATTAGCCAAACAGTGCTATCTTATACTGACAAGAAAACTTGAAGACTATACCTTTCTATTTGCAGACTTAGACTCTGAGAATTAGAAGGGACCTTAGAAGTTATCTAGTTTAAACTCTCATCCAATGTAGGATTCCCTTCTCTAACATCTCCAACAAATGGTTACCCAGGCCTGCCTCTGGCACTACAAACTGTGTGACCCTCAGAAAGTAGTTTAAGCTCTTTAAGCTTTAGTTTTTTCAAATGTAAAACCAGAATCAATCATTCAATAAGTATTTTATTAAGCTCTTTCTACATGCCAGGCTCTCCTCTAAGTACTAGAACAAAGACAAATGTAGAACAGTCCTGGCCCTCAAAGAGCTTATATTCTAATGAGGGAGACAACAAGAACATATATAAGTATATACATAATGTGTATAAAATGAATATAAGGTAGTTTTGGTAAGGAATGCACTAGCAGCTGGGAGATCAAGAAAGGCTTCATGTTGAAGGTGGTACTTGATAAGTGCTTCGAAGGAAATCAGGGATTCCAAGAAGCAGAGATGAGAAGGGAATGTCTTCCAAGCACGCAGGGGCAGCCATCACAAAGGCAAGGAGACTGGAGAAATGTCATGTTCACCAAATAGCAAATAGGTCAATATGGCTGGATCACAAAATATAAAGAGGGGAGTAATATGAAAAAAGATGGAAAGGTAGGAAGGGGCTAGGTTGTGAAGTTATTTAAATGACAAAGGGTAAGAGGAACCACTGAAATTTATTGGAGGGGGAGTGACATGATCAAATTTGCACTTTAGAAAAAAAAACATTTTGGCAGATGTGTGAAAATGGATTCGAGTGGGGGTTGGCTTGAGGCAGGATGACCATACAGGAGGCTAGTTTAGGTAAGAGATGATGAGGACTGTAACTTGAGTGGCAGCCATGTGAGTGGAGAGGAAAAGAGGTATGCAAGGGATGTTATGAACATGGAAACAACAAGCTTTGGTAGCTTTCTATCAGCTGGTTCCTTCCAACTGCCTTAAAATATATCTAAATCTCCCTCATCCTTTAAAAACAAAAACAACAACAAAAAACTTCATTAGATTTTGCCAGTCCTTCAAGCTATCATCTTATGTCTCTCCTTTCTTTCTCAACCAAACTCTTTGAAAAAGCTGTCTACAACTTGATACCTCCACTTCTCTTCTCACTCAACTCTGCCTTTGAGCATCAAATGTCATCACTCAATTAAAGCTGCAACTCTTCACAACAATGATCTCAAAATGTGATGGTATTTTCTTAGTCTTAATCCTTATTGATCTATCTGCTTTATGCTGTATATATTTTTGTATGTATTTCTTGTCTCCCCTATTAGACTGTAAAATCTTTGTGTATAAGGACTAATCCATTCTTTGTATTTGTGTCACTAATGCTTAGTACAGTGCCTGACACATAGCAGGCACTTAATAATACTTGTTTGTTGGTTGATCCTTCCTCAGAGCATCCAATTCTTTCCTCTTCAGAAAGATAGAGTCCTGGATCTGCTACTTATCACCTGTCTGATCCTGGCTAAGTTACTTAAAATCTTTATATCTCACTTTTCTCATTATAAAATAAAGAGGTTGAACCAAATAGCCTTTAAGGTCCCTTCCAGTTCCAAATCTATGATCCTATTAACATATGATCCTGCTTAGAACCCAGTTCACTGCTTTACACTACATCATCAGACATAATAAATGCTTAACACCATTTGATACATAGTATCCATTTTTATTTCAATATCTCATTAATTGATTAGCACAGTGCCTTGCACATAGCAGGAACTTAATAAATACTAATTATTTGATTTTACTTGCATTGTCATATCTATGTCAATTTAAGCTGTTTTTAAATGATAACTTCTAAGTTTTAATTACATTTTTATATTACCTGTTCTTTGGCCACACTGCTTCAGGTTACTCTAGATATTTCTTACAAGATTATGAAATACAAAGTACTACTTCTACTCTCTTGATTTCTTAATGTTTAAGGCTTTGGAAAATTTTTTTGAGATAGTCGATGCTGTTTATAATGCTCCAAGAATTACAGTAATTTCTTTTTTTTCTCTGTTAACCTTGAGTGTCATCAGACTAATTCTGGAGTTGGGTTTAAGGATTATTATAAGATGATCCTCTACTTCTGCCTCATTCAGTACAGTCAATGCTACTTCTATTTCCATTAAGTAAAAGGTTTTCTCTAATCCATATATATTGAATTATGGATTGACCATGCTGAGCTACAAGAAAGTAAATGCTTTGAGAAGGCTATAGAAACATCAAAACACAAGAGCAAAGGCTCAAGTGATTTGTCAGGCTGCTTTTAAAACTGTGGCTTATAAAAGCAAGAAGAAATATATTTTCTTTAGTTCTAAGAAAAAGCTTTGCTTTGTTCATTTTGAACTACAATTATTTAGATGCATAACTAACTTGTAGAAATTAAACCATGTTCTAGTCTTACATTAAGAAAGGTGCCTTAAAATAAACTTTTACCTGATTCACTGCTCCTAAAATAACCCAGATCAATGCAAAAAGAATATATTTAGCTAAGTTCTCCACTGGTAAAATGAAGCAGAAAACTGAACATTTAACTAAACAATTCACTATCTGAATTATACAAATAATACTTTTGTGCATTTGTTCAAAAAAGTAACTGCCTCAATTTTTTGTTTTATTTTGCCAGTGTAGGATTGGCTTTGTGTATGATGAATATAATCTTATTCAGATAATTGCATCAGTTTTCTGTTTTACTTTGCCATTAGAGAAATCATCTTGCTTATGGTGAACGTAATGCCCAAAAATAGTTACTAAAGATAGCATGTACTACACCTCTTCACACAGATAACAATATAAATAGAGAAAACAGATCACTGAATCTTAAGAGTTGGAAGGGACTTGAGAGGCCATCCCAGGGGTGGGGAACCTGTGCCCTCAAGGCCACATATGGCCCTCTAGTTCCTCAAATTCGTCCCTGACTGAATCCAAACTTCACAGGACAAATCCTTTTATTATATTATTATATAATTTATTATTTCCCTTAATAAAAGGATTTGTGAAGTTTGTATTCAGTCAGGGATGAATTTGAGGACCTGGAGGGTGACACATGGCCTTAAGGCCACAGGTTCCCCACTGATGAAGGCCAACCTATACCTAAACAAGACACCCGTCTACATCATGACAAACAAGTGGTCATCTAACCATTGCTTGAAGTCTACTAGTGAAGGGAACCTCTAAGATAAGGCATGTAAAATGCTTTGCAAACCATAAATAGCTAAATAAATGTTATAGCTCATATTGTTATTATTACCTCCTAAGTTAGCCCATTCTACTTTTGGATAGCTCTAGTTATTATGAAATTTTTCCTTATAATACACTTAAATCTGCCTCTTCACAACTTCTACCCATTATCCCTAGTTCTGCTCTTTCTGACCAAAAAGAATGTCTAATCTTTCTTCAAGTAACTGAAAACAGCTAACTTTTCCCTACCCTACCCCTCCAAAAAAGGTCTTTTCCAGGTTAAACATTCACATTTCATTCAACTGATCATTATATTTAATGATCTCAAAGCCTTTTACCATATTTGGTTGTTCTCACTGGACACTCTAATTTTTCAATAGCCTTCCTAAAATGTGGTTCCCAAAAATGAATACAATACTCTAGATATGATATGATCAGGTAATAGTACATCAGATCTATCATGTCCCTAGCCCTAGACACAATATTTTTCAAAAGAATTTAAAACTGCATTAGCATTCTTGGGTACCATATTATAATGCTGACTTGTATTGAGCTTGAAGTTCACTAAAATGCCCAGATCTTTATTCAGACAAATTGCTGTGTAGCCAAGATTCTTCTATCTACTTAAGTTTAAAAATAGTTTATTTTTTCTAATTCTTTTAGATACTAATCTAATTAGTAGTTTCCAGCAAGGGCCTGGAGGTCAGGAGACTTGGATTCTAATCCTTTTGGTTTGCCATTCTAGGAATCAGCCTCTATTCTACAGTGCATTAGAGATCAGTCAAGATGAAAAAGTAGGAGGAAACATCCAGAGAAAAAAAACTATGGAGTCTGAATGCAGATTGAAATATATTATTTTCCCTTTTGCTTTTTCTTTCTCATGGTTTTTCCCTTTTATTCTGATTCTTCTTTTACACCATGACTAATATGGAAACATTTAACATGATTGAGTATGTACAACCTATATCAGATTGCTTGCTATCTGGGGGAGGGGGAAGGGAAAGGAGGGAGGAAGAAAAATTTGGAACTCAAAATCTTACAAAAATGAATGCTGAAAACTACCTTTACATGTAATTGGAACAAAATAAAATACTATTAAATATTAAGAAAAAGAAAAAGTAGGAGGAAGCATTATAGCTCAGCTTTCCTTCAAAACTACTCAAATAAAGATCTAGGAAGAGAATCATACCTAATAGTGATTGGGAAATCCAAAGAGAAAACACAGTTAGTCATTTTTGGAGCCCAGGGATCAGGAAAAAGAGTCAGTCATCAGTTGTGTCTCTCTGACCTATCAAGTGGGTTATAGAGTCAATATGGACCTAAGGAAGGGAGCTGCATCTAGGCACAGGGATAGCCTGCAATAGTGTTTTAGGTCAAGGAGAGATTGAAGATCCAGCAAGGACTGAATCTGATCCTTACTTCATGCCCTGCCAGGAGTAGGAATAGAAGCTAGCCAAAACTGGCTCTGTCTATTCCTCTATCCTCAGAGGTATGTTAGGGACCCATCTTGGACTAAGGTAGGGACATAAAGTTGAACTCTGAGTTGACCTGCAGCTGTGTGTTAGAACAAGGAGTGGTCACCAATCCTGCTCAGATATGGCCTGGGCTGTGTCCTTGGTAAGTGACAGGGACAGAAGTAAGCAGTAGCTATGTTGCACTGACACCAGAGTCGGGTCATAGATTCAGCCTACACACCTCAGCTGAGAGCCTGCAGTTGAGGGAGTAGGACAGGGAGTTCAGACGAAGAGAGAACTTAGAGTTTTGTTATGCTGAGCCTGCAAAACTTCCCAGATAACTGACAGGAGCTGAGGCCATCAGTAATCTACTGGAACTTCAACCAGGACAAGTCCATAGCTATTTCACTCAGATACAAACTAGGGTCAGAAGCTTCAAAAGCTCAGACCAGGAAGACCATGATCAGATTATGTCCTAACACAGACCACTTAGTGTGCTTGAGGCACCCTTAAGATCCTTGAAGAACAAAACATTCAATACACAAAGAATGCAGCATCATGTCCCTAAACAATACAAATAAGGATCAAATAAAGCCCTCTGGCAGTGCACAAAGCTTGGCCTTAAAACACATAGTGCCAATATGAGAAAGAAGACTGGGAGGAGTTAAAAAAAAAGATTCCCATAATAAAGAGATATTATGGTGCCAGGGATATCCAAGACACAAACCAAGAAGAAGAGAATAACTTCAAAATCTTTATAAGCAAAGCTTCAAAGAAAAACACAGCTTGATCACACAATCAACTTAGATTTCTTAGAAAAGCTGAAACAAAAGTTAAAAATTATTTTCTAAATGAAAAGAAAGCTAATGAACTCATATATTCTTCTCTTTTCTTTTGGACTAGGTTAATGCAAAAATCTATTTTGTATAACTATACATATTTGTAATGGGTCTTGATTTTTCTTGCCTTAATTGGTAGGTAAAGAAGAGGAGAAAGAAAGGGAAAGAGAGAATTCAGAATTGAAAATAAAATAAAATAGAATTTCAAACATACATATAATGTATTAATGTTGAAAAAATAAAAAATAAAATGAGAGCACTAGAGAAAAGAAAAGAAAAAGAAATGAGAGTTTTGGAAGAAAGATTTGATTGGAGAATTAGCAGCTTAGTATAAAAAGTCAAAACCTAATTCATGAAAAAGACTCCCTGAGAATTAGAATGGTTCAAAAGAAGTTAACAAATCCATAAGAAACAAGAAATATTAAAACAAAGTCAAAAGATTGAAAAAAATGAAGACAATGTAAGGCATTTTGTAACAAAAATAATTTGGAAAATGGATCAAGAAGAACTCAATATCACTCTCAAGAAAACATAAAATAAAACTGCCCAGGTGTCTCAGAACTAGAGGGCAAAGTAAAGACAGAAATAATCACTGGCCACCTCCTGAAAGAATTACCCAAAGAAAAACTCCCAGAAACTATGGTCTTAGCCATAATCCACTGGCTTGAACTCATAGCAGAGAAGAGAGATGTCCTAGCCCCTCAGGGTACCCTAGATCCTTGAGGGGAAGATGTAGTAGTCCAGCTTTAGGAGAGAGGATCAAGACCTACCTATTGCAGTTAGAAAGAGAAATTTCATTCAAAATAATTATAGAGGGGGCAGAGCCATGATGGCAGAATAACAGAAAGAAATATAGCCAAGATTTTCCATACTACTTTTCCATATATATTGAAAATGTACCAGACCAAGTTCTGATGGAGAAACCCAAGAAAAATTGCAGTAAGTTTTTTTTTTCCCCAACCAAGGTTGGCCCAGGGAGAGAGAGAGAGAGAGAGAGAGAGAGAGAGAGAGAGAGAGAGAGAGAGAGAGAAGTCCATTGATACTGGAGATCAACGTCTAGCCGGGAACGGCCACATGGAATATTCTAGTACAGGGGCTGAACGAGATTGCAGGTTGTGTACCAGGGCAAGAAGAGATCCCAGATATAGCACAGAAGGGCTTCACCTTGTGCAGGATGCAGGAACAGGTGCCGATAATCAGTTCTATATTTCACTATCCAGTTCCAGGTCACTGATCCAGGGTGGACCTGCACTTAGGGATGGCATTCCTGGTTAAGGAGTTGTCATGGGCTTTAGGCTATGAAATGAGTAAGAAGCAAGTTCAGAAACAAATTGCAGCAATGTGGCTCTGACCCCAGGAACAGACTGGAATCTCAGTACTTGCCTCCAGACCCATCTGAAACCTGAAGCAGAATAACTAGGACAGAAATCAGAGACCAAAGGGAAGACTCCAGTTCTGCCTCTCTGAATGAGCAGAACTAACCCCAGTTGGTTGATAGTATCTGAGTCTAGCAGTGGTCTACTGAAATTCCAATGGTGCAAGCCCACAAGTCAGGCAATTACAGAACTCAGACAAGGAAAGCAGTGAAGAAGGGTCTTTTTGGGAACACTGAAATCCTGTTCTTGAGATCCTGAAATAATGCAATACTCAGAAACTCAAGAAAGCAGCAGCAGTACCTGAGGACACAAGATCAGCCTATATATTCTGTACATGGAGCCTGGCTCTAACATAAAGTCCAAAGGCAGGAAGCATGCTGGAAGAATGAAAATAAAAAATCCCACCATAAAAATCATTTATGGTGACAGGGATACTCAAGACACAAACCAAGAAGAGAATGACTCCAAAACATCTACAAGCAAATCCTCATAAAAACAAATAAACAACATAGCTTGGGCACAAGTTCAACTAGAATTTCTGGAAGAGATGAAGCAAGAGTTTAAAAAAGGAGTTTAAAATGTTTTTATTAACAAAATAAGAGTGCTAGAGGAAAAAAAATGAGAACTATGGAAGTAAAAACTGGAAAGGATATTAACAGCTTGGCCGAAGAGGTACAAAACTTTATCCAAGCAACAAACTCCATGAACATCAGAATGGATCAAACAGAATATAAAGACTTCACAAGACAAGAAGAAATATTAAAATGAAATCAAAAGATTGAGAAAACAGAAGAAAATATAAAGTTCCTCATAGCAAAAACAATAGACCTGGAAAACAGATTGAGGAGAAGTAATTTAATAATCACTGGATTGCTTAAAAGCCATGACTAAAAAAAGCACCAAATTGCATAGAATCTAAACTTTTAAATTAAATGTGTTATAGGGAGAAATACACAGGAAGACTTCAATAGTGAGGGACCTCAATTTGCCCCTTTCAGAATTAGATAAATCTAATAAAAAAATAAATAAGAAAGAAGTTAAGGACCTAAACAAAAATAAATACAAGAAATGTAAGATATATGGGAGTCTACCTACCAAGATACACATAAGAACCAAATGGATACAACTACAAGGCACTGTTTATAGAATTAGAGATAGACTTTGAAAAATTGGGGAGTCAGTTGTTTATTGTCAAGGTGGGCAAATGTAATAAAAGTGACAATACTACCCAAATTAATTTACTTAATCAGTGTCATACCAATAAAACTACCAAAGGATTACTTTATAGAGCTGGAAAAAATAATAAAGCATTTCATCTGGAACAACAAAATATCAAGAATCTCAAGGGTAATAATGGAAAACAAACACACAAACCAACAAACAAACAAACCATACAATAAAAGGGGACCTAGAAATGCCAGATATCAAATTATATTGCAAAATAGTAATCATTAAAAAGATCTGGTATTGGTTAAAAAATAGAGTAGTTCAATAGAACAGATTAGGTACACAAGCTACAAAAGAAAACAAACCTAGTTGTCTATTGCTGGGTAAACTCAAAGACCCTATCTGCTAGGATAAGAACTCACTATTCAAAAAACAAAAACAAAAACAAAAACAAAAACTGCTAGGAAAACTGGAAAGCAGGGTGGCAGATACTAGGTTTGGGTCAACATGACACATCATATATAAGTTCCAAATGACTTTATATAAAATATCACATCATAAACAAATTAGAGGAGCAAGAAAGAAATTATCTCTTGGATTTATAGCTAGATAAAATGAACAATTTTTATTATAAAAAGTTAAAAAGTTCTTGTACAAAAAACCCCAATATAAGCTAATAAAACAAGAAGGTAAACAGTTAAGTAGCGATTTCCTGGAAAATCTTTGTAGCAATTTTCTGATAAAACTATTATTTCTAACACAAACACACATATGGAATAGATTCAAATTTATAAGAATAAGAGCCATATTCCAATTGATAAATATTATGTAAGATAATAAAAAGACATGAAGAGAGAACTTTGCTTATTGCTGTTACTGTTTTTAAATTAGATTAATTTTTTTTCTATTAATAAAACTCTATTTTCTTTCTTTCCCACTTCTTTCCTAAAAAAATAAAGAACAAATCCCTTGCAACAAATAGGCACAATCAAGCAAAACAAACTCCCACACTGATCAGTCCAAAAAATATATATCTCAACAAGTATCCTAAGTCCATCACCTGTCAGGAGGTGGGTAGCTTGTTTCATCATAAGTCCTCTGGAATCATGTTGACCATTGTATTGATAAGAGTTCTTTTCAATTATGTTTCTTTTTATAGTGTTGTTTTTATTGTGTAAATTTTTCTATTGGTTTTGCTCACTTCATCTTTCAGCAGTTCATACAAGATTTCCCAG
Organism: Vombatus ursinus; assembly: GCF_900497805.2. Classification (NCBI taxonomy): domain Eukaryota; kingdom Metazoa; phylum Chordata; class Mammalia; order Diprotodontia; family Vombatidae; genus Vombatus; species Vombatus ursinus. The sequence continues at coordinate 1,581,325 of NW_020954594.1, forward strand.
GTTTCCATTCTATTTACATACTATGTGCTAGAGGAAACATTCCATTTAACAGCTTGGCCCAAGAGGTACAAAACTTTATCCAAGCAACAAATTCCACGAACATCAGAATGGATCAAATAGAATATAAAGACTCCATAAGACAAGAAGAAATATTAAAATGAAATCAAAAGATTGAGAAAACATTTATATACTATTCCATTTATATACTATGATTTGTTCAGTCATCTCCAACTGACAAAGACCCCCATAGTTTCTAGTTCTTTGTCTCTATAAAATTTTTTGTATATACAGGTACCCAATTTCTAAGGAAGAAATCCAAGCTATCAACAACCATATGAAAAAATTCTCCAAATTACTAATAGTGAAGAGTAATTCTGAGGCTCTACCTCAGACACATTATATTGGTAAAGTTAATAAAAAAGTTGAAAGGCTCCAGCCTCAGACACTTGCCACTTACTAGCTGTGTGACCCTGAGCAAGTCACTTAACCTTGATTGCCTCACCAAAAAGCAACAACAAAACAAAACAAAACAAAAAAAAGGTTGAAAGGCTACAGGAAAGCAGGCATATTAATGCAAATGCACTGTTGGTGTTGCCATTTTCAAAAACAATTTGGAACTATGGCCCCAAAATATCCACCAAACTGTGCATATGACCCAGTAAAACTATTACTAGACCTACATCCCAAAGAAATTAAAGAAAAGGACCTAAGAATACAAAAAGATTTATGGAAGTTTTTTGTAGTGGTAAAGAACTGGAAACAACTGGAGAGCACCTAAACAAATTATGGTACATGAATGTAATAGAATACTACTATACCATAAATCTGGGAAAGACTTGTATGAATTGATAGAGTGAAATGAGTAGAACCAGGACAATTTATACAATGGCATAAAGACAAACAATTCTGAATGACTTAAGAACTCTGATCAATGCAATGATGAACCATGATTCCAGAGGACCAATGATCATGCTTGCTATTTACCTCTCACCTACTCACCAAGAAGGAGGCTTAACATGCCAGACCAAGGCAGGTCTTCTATACATAAAAAAACCATAAGTGGACTGGACTATAACATAATCACTTTTAGGTCTTGAGTTACTGTTCCATGTTTGGGATTTCTTGGAACAATACAGGCATTCTTGGGTCCCATGGGAACAGTCACTGTCTCAAGTCTTGAGGGTCATGATTACTCAGAGGTACAGAACCAGAGTTCTATGACCAGAATAGAAGTACAGTACAAGGAACAGGGATTATGAACATGTGAAGGATGGCCCTGGGAAATAGGGGGAGCTAAATCTCTCAGTGAATACCTGGTGCTGGTCCAAGCAATACACTTTGCCAGAAGGTGAGGTCATTCCAGAGTACAAAGGATTGTTGTTATGCCAAGCTTAGGGCACAGCCTGCTTTCTGGGCCTTAGCTCTGGAAAACAGGGTATCCCAAAAAATATTTTGACACGACCAGAGGCTTAATGAATATTTGTTAGAAATGTTGTAGAGCTGATTCCTACCTCACACATAGAGGCTGAACTAGATGACTTCTAAGGTCCCTTCCAACTCTAAGAAAGGAGGCAGTACAGTCTATAGTGAAAAGAGCACTGGCTTTAAAGTCAGAGGAACAAGGTTCAAATCTCACCTCTAATACTACCTGTGTGAGTCTGGACAAGTCATTTAACCTTCCAACCTTCCCTGGGCCCAAGTTTTCTCATCTGTAAGATTAAGGAGTTGGACTAAATGGCTTCTGAGGTTCCTTCTACCTCTGTTTCTATGAGTCTATGATTTTGGGTCAACTATTTCTATTCATCCTTATTTCACACCCAATAAAACCCCTTGCATCTATCAGGAAACTCTATGTACTGTGTTCCACACAAGCCATGCTAAATTCTATCTCCATGTTTTTATTAAGGTCCTCCTCCCTCAGAGTAAATATCCTTTGCTTTTCTTCACAACCAAGTTCAAGACCCATCTACAAAGAGATGGAGGAAAGCCAGGCCAGCCAGCTAAGCCTTGAACAATTCCCAAAATACAAAAAAGGTTCTGTGACACCTGGAATGGTGATCTCCTATTAAAATCTTTTTTTTGTTTTGGATGTTGTTTTTGGCTAGGCAATGGGGTTAAGTGACTTGCCCAAGGTCACACAACTAGTAAGTGTCAAGTGTCTGAGGCTGGATTTGAACTTGGGTCCTCCTGACTCCAGGGCCAGTACTCTATCTACTATGCCACCTACCTGCCCTCTCCTATTAAAATCTTTAACAAAACTTTTTTTTTTTTACAGAAACAGCAACTACCACCACCATTCCTCCCCTTCCCCTTCACCTAAGCCTTCCCTAATGCTCTTATAAGTGTTCTTTCCCTCTTTAAGTTGCCTTATCTCTGTGTATATGTTGTGACTCCTCACCAGCAGAAGAGAAGCTCATTGAGAGAAGACATTGCATCATTTTTGTTATTTGTATCCTGAGAAAGTAGCACAGTGCCTTTCACATAGTAGATACTTAACATTTGTTGAATTTTCATCTATAAAAGCTTTCCTGATTTTTCTGGCTCTGTCTTCAATGTTTTTCTTCCTTTTCTGAATTTCTCCTGCACTATATTTTACACTATACTTTACCCATTACATTTCATATGTTAGCAGTCTTATCTCCCATAACTGAAATGTAAACTTCTTGAAGGTGGTAATCATGTTATACTTCTTTTGTACTTCTTCACAACTCCTAAGCATGGTGTTAGTTATAAAGCAAGCACGTAATGAGTGCCTGATTGAGGGAAATCTTAAAACTAATAAACCCAAAAAGCTAGTTGAGGTGTCTGAAATTGATTTGGCACAGGGAAGTAAAAAGGTTGTAAATTAATGATATCCCCTTGTCTTTTTTTCTTATGTAGGCTCACTGAAAGTGGAGAGCAAAAAATTAGCTTCAAGTTTCCCTCTGTTGGCTATTTAAGGATGTCTCATTTTTAAGTCAACCCTTGTTTCTTCCCTCTTGAAACTATACCAGTGATTTGAAATAGCAACTTCTGAACTATGGATTTATATAACATACCTTTTGTTCTCACCAGGGACCTGAGGATGGGGATGCTTCGACCTGGACAACTTAACTATTTCATTACTGGCCTCTTCTGACTTGCTCAGATTTTGAAATTGTGGACTTTCTTCTTCTAAGCTGTCAGGTTCCATTTCCTCAAAAACTTCCTTCATTAAGGATTCGTAGTCTTCATTGTGTTTCTGAAGGTTAGATTGGAATTTTATTTCTTGGATGGAGATTTCTGAGTCAGATTCAAGAGAGTCTTGGAAAATCTGATGTAAATCTTTGTTTAACGGTGGTTCACTGGATCTGACTTTTAAGTTGGTATGATGGACAGGGGGGTGAATGGAGAATATTGGAACTGGTTTAATGTTATTCATGTTGCAAACATGCGAAGAGCTGCAGATCTGGAGTTGGGTGTATACATAAATTTGAAGTTCATAACAGCACTACCTGAAAAAAATGCTTATTTTACTTTTTATGTCTACTGAAAATTATTAATAGCTATGCTAAGCAAAAATTAAAATTACTAAAACAACTGTACTAAATTACCTACAGGCTTTCATATTTTCCTCTTTTTCTCAAGGGAGATGGGAAGGTCTATACTTGGACATTTGTGGTTTTTCTCTCTACAGAAACATATCTTTAGCAACCTTAGTAACTGAGTGCAGTTTATGGAAGGAACCAAATTGCTGTTTGGAGGCAGATTCCTGTTTTCAGCTTCCAAAGAGTTTGTTTTAAATAAGCCGGGACAAAGCCAAATGCTTAATTATGGACAGCACTTTAATGAATTCATTTCAAACAACCTGGACAATTTAATGAGTCATGTTCATTTATATTCATGTATGGAGTACTAGGTCACCATTTGTTAAAGCAGAACAGGTACAAGGTCAATGCTTCAGGGAGGGAAGGAGAGGCAGTATACTGTCAGAGCTGGAACTCTGAATAGGAAGCCTGTTGTATTCCTGGCCTTACCTTGACTGGCTGAGTGATTTGGAGCAAATTATTTATCCCTTTTATGGCCAAGTTGTAGTATGAGTCTAATATGAGATCCCTTCTTATCCCAGATGTATGACATAAAGATAAGTTGGAGTCCCTCTAGGGATAAAGAAAAATGCATTTATTCATTCTGACCTAGGCTTCCTTTTTCTTTTTCAGAAATCCACTCTTTTGGAGTCTCTTTCCTTTGTCCTCCTTGCATCTTTGCAAATTTTCTACAGATCTGATGACTACAGCCATCTTCACTATTAGCAATTACTGAATGGCTTTTGCTGTCATTCTTTTTAGCTAATCATGACTTTAATCAAGTAACTGTAGCTTTACATATCTCATAGGCAGTTGTAAGAGTTAATGTTGACTGCTGTTAATGTTTCCAAGGAACACCATGAATTCCTTAGAGGAAAAGTACTATGACAAACATGAGGCCAAAAGCAATACTTAAACTGCTAACAGTGATTCTTATTAGCATCTATCATTTACGGAATATAGTTCTGGGGATCAAAATTTCATGAAAATATATCTTATAGCTGGATTCTATAACAATTTTTATTTCACTATTAATAAACATGTTATTTTATTGCTGTTTCTGAAAAAATAAACATATCAAATGATAAATAGTTTCATTCAAAAATGGAAAATATAATCTAGCTAATCTTTTGTGGTAAATTTTAATGGTTAAAGTTGGTATATTTGGAGGTTCAAATAATGAGTATTTTACAGCTAAAAAGGTTCATTATGTCCCTTTTCTCAGTGATATAAGAATTTATTCTCTTTGATTTATCTTATTACTTTAGAGGTCTCAATTTATAATCTCTGGAAAGAATAAGCTGATGAAAAAAGAAATAAAACTTCAATACTAGAACAAATTACTTTAGTGTTTACAGATGAATATACTTTGGTAGGGCAAAGTCATGAACTACAAAAAGTAGATCTTCAGCAGAGGGCTTCTTTTACAAAAGCATTTAGCTATAGAAAGCAAACACAGAAATCGAATAAACTGAGAATATTTTAAGGACAGCTCATTGGACACAACTCTGGTTAAATAACCTCATTCTGTTTTCACAGCATGGTGAATGGTTAGAATACTCTATGAAAGAAGGTGGACAACCTTTTTTTAGTGCTATCTGGAAATAAGAACTTATAGATTCATAGATACTCAGAGAAATCCCTTCTACCTTTGGGAGGCGGAACACTACAATTCTTTTCCATTTTTGGGGGGAACAAGTATTCAAGTCCCAAGTCCACTTAACTGTGTCATCTTGGGCAAGATTCTTCATCCCTTGGGGCCTGTTTCCTCCTCTGTAAATAAGGAAGCCTTACAAAGTCTCTTCCCACCTGGATGTTGTGTGAATGCATCACAGAGTGAATCTGCATGGCAAAATTACTTTCTTCAAGTCCCAGATAAAATCCTACCTTCTATAAGACTTATGCTAGTAGTGCCTTTCCTCCAACATTACCTCCCTGGTGGTTCTAGATCTGGAAGCAGCAAAAGGTGAGTTCAAATCCTGCCTCAATTACTAGCTGTGTGACTCCCTGTAAGTTATACAACCTCTTTCTCACTGAGTTTCTCTATTTGTAAAATGACGATAATAAAAGCATTTACTGCAGGGTTGTAAGGATAAAATGGGATATTTGTAAAGTGCTTTGAAAACCATGTAAATGCTATTATTATTTGTATATAGTGGGTTGCATGTTTTCCTGTCTGGTTTCCAGGCTGTTCCATAAACAAGACACTCCATCTCACCTATATTCTCTGACTGTCCCTCATGTCTGGAACACTCCCTCCTCCACTCTGTCTACTGACCTCCCTGGTCAGCTGGAATTGTAGTCCCATATAAAATTCAACCTTCTACAGGAAGCCTTCCCCAGCTCATCTTAATTCCAATGCCTCCCCTTTGTCAATCATTTCCTATTCATCCTGTACATCGATTGTTTTGTATATATGTTTGCATGTTGTCTCCCCTATTAGATTGTAAGCTTCTTGCAGGCAGTGGCTGTCCTTTTGCTTCCTTTTGTATTCCTAGCAGTGCCTAGCACAGAGTAGGTGTTTATTGATGGTAGTTTTATTGATTGATCATTAGACTGTGAACTCCTTTAGGACAGAGATTGTTTTTTCCCTGTAACTCCACAGCCTGGCACTTAGCAGGTACTTGTGGCCCTAAATTAGAAGGTTTTGCCTTTCCCTGCAACCCCAGAGCTTGGCACTGTGCCTGGCACACAGTCGGTGCTTAATAAATGCTTGTTAATTGATTGGGTAAAATACAAGAGCTCTCTTTGAAGGACCTCTCAAAGCGGGAAGTAAAGAGGCGCCTTCCGCCCCGGTGGAGCCCAGGTGCTTCCCCTTAGCCCGGACACTCTCTGGGATCTCTGCGCCCGCAGGCAGCTGGGGGTGCGGGTGGGGTTGGAGTAGAGGGGCTCGTATGCCGGCCGCGGCCCCGCCCCGACAACGCCCTCCAGGTGTCCTGCTCTAGTTCCACAGGTGCCCCGCTCCGCTCTCTCAGCTGGGATCTGGCCACGTTCCCTTCACGCTTCTGTTTCTGCTTCTGCCCCAGCTCGACTCCTGCCCGTCCCTTCCCCTCCGCCCGCCGCCGACACTTGCCCCGCTCGGCGGCCGCCAACGGCCGGTCAGTCACCTGCCCGTGCTCCTCCGCGCTACAACCGAAGCACCCCCACATCCTGCTCCTCCGCCGCCGCCGCCCCGCCCTGTCGCGGCGGCAGGAGCACCGCTAACACTGCCGGCCTCATTCTCAGAGTGATGCCTCCACCTCGCAACCCTACCTCCCGCTCGCTTTGTGGTTGCCCTGGCGCTACCTTGGCGACCGAAACATAACAGATATTCCATCCACCTCCACCCCCACCCCCATCCCAGGGGGGGCGTCCGGACGAGACCATTGACGGCTTCTCTGAAGGGGGGCTGAGGGGTGTGAGGTATTAAGGCAAAGGCGGTCGGACGGCGCCAAAGGACAGAACCGAGACGAAATCGAAAGCGCTCTCATTGCTTAGCCATGCATCTTCCCTGCTCCGCGAACCGCCGGTGATGGGCCGCCCCTGAGGCGCTCGATGGTAGCTCCCTCTCCCTCGCTCCGCTGGGGTCTGGGGGCTAGGGGCCGGGGTTGGTTTGGCTCTGCCCGACCCCTGTGCCCGGAGATGTGATTCATGTTCGAAAATCGGCCTGGGGCGGGGGAGGAAATGCCTACACAACACACTTTCAGTCTGCGTTATTAACATTTTTTCCATCATTTGAAGAAAACATATCAAGCTCGGATATGTAACACTTGCCGGTTTCCCAGGTGTAAATGCTCACCCCAAAATCGGTTCTTCCAAATAGGTACCACCTGGCTCCTGCAAACCCTAATACTCCTTGGGGTTTGGGAGAGTTGGAGCTGGAGGGAATGAAAAGGTCGGACAGAAAGTAGCCAGTGAGGGGAAGACTGACCTCATAAAAAGGGGTCTCCTAGATAGAGCACCCTGGACTTGGAGGCAGGAGAGCCTGTCTCAGACGCTTAACTGGCCCTGGACATCTCTCCCCCTTGATTATCTCATACGTAAAATGGAGATAGTAAAAGCAGCTACTCCTACGGAGTTGTGGTGGGGATCGAGTTTGATAATGTAAGGGTGGCACCCCCTCTCCACCTTTTCTCATTTCTCACTCCCAATGACTAGCTGGATCCCCAGAGAGAAATTGCTACTGCTACCCTCACTGTGTCAACAGGCAAGTAAACAAGGGTTTACTTAATGTGCCAAGAACTGTGCAACGTGCAGGAAATTAATCAATCAATATGTATTAAGCACCTATTCTGTGCCAGGCACTGTGCTTAAGCTTTAGGGATACAAAAAGAGCCAAAAGACATCCTTGCCTTAAAAGAGCTTACAATCTAATGGGAGACATGCAAACATATATGTGTGTGTACACACACACATACACAGAGGATTAATGGGGGAAAAAATAAAAGGGAAAGCACTGGAATTAAGAGGGGAGGACCTTCCATGAAGGTGAGGATTTTAGTTGGGATTTAAATAGAAAGGCAGTCCCTGCCCTCAAGGAGCTCACATCTAGGAATAACCCAGAAGGGCTGGGGTTTTGTGAACTATTGAATATAGAACTCCATTGGTATGCTTCTCATTGATTATCAGCCAGATTGAATTATCTTTTAGAAAGGATATTTCTTAAGCAGGTAGAGCAGACAGTGGTTACAAAAAATGATCCTCTCCCCTACTCAAACCTGGGATCATATTCTCCCTCTCCCCCAGTACACTCACAAGGTCCTTGGGAAAAGTGGGCTTAAAATGGTAGTGAAGTTCATGTGTAGAGAACAGATGTGACAAAGCCTTTGGTTGCTGGCAGTTCTTTTTTCCTGTGTAGAGTCCTCATGAAGTTATCCCTTAGGTGTAGCTCTTTGCTAGGTTTCAAGGGTCCATATCTTTGTAGAGTTCATAGCTTGCATTCCCTTCACCTTGAAGGATCACAATCCTTGGGGCTGCCATTCCATGGTGTGTCTTTATGCTTCCAAAGGAGACAAAACAGATGTTCCTGTTAGCCACAGCTGCCTCAGGGATTCTCAGTCCTCACCATGGCTTCAATTCCCTCTACCCCTCAGTTTTTCCCCCAACATCCATATACTGGCCACAATCTCCGTTCTTCCCTATCTCTACACCCTTGATGAAACTGCTCAACTCGACACTATCCTCTAACCTAGAATTGCTTACTCTTTTGTCCTATTGCTTTTCACACTTTCCCCAAACCCAATTCTGGATTACTTTCACCATCTGCCTATTTGGTTCCTATTCAGGTACTACTGAATGGAGTTTGAAGAAATCATGAAAGAGAGTTGACTGGGCCTACTAACAATTGTCTTATCTAATGTCAACTGGGCCCTCACTGCAGTAAGGCAAACATCCTATTACTCTCTAATTGATTCTATATCCCACTATCCAACAGTGGCTATTCCAAAGTGCTTACTTCTTTTTAAGCCTCCCATGGCACCTGTCACCCCCTATTCTCTCAGTTTAAGACCTTGTCTCTTACCTCACACCAAAAATGAGATCATTATCATTATCTGAGAGCTCTATCTTTTTGCTTCCTCCTCATATCCCATCTTCTGGATATTTTTCCCCACTGCCTTCTTCACTCCTGTCTCACATGAAGAGGTGGGCCCTTCTCTTTGCCATGGCCAAACCTTGATTCCATTTGCTCTTCATTTCTCCTGAAAAAATTGCCTCAATTTTTTAAATCTCACTCTTATCTTCAGTCTCTTCCTATCTACTAGCACCTTCCCTGCTACATGTATACCCATGTCTCTGGAATGCCCTTATTGGTTTCCCTGCCTTCCTTCAGGCTCAGAAGTCATTCACTCAGATGCTAAAAAGGTCTGATGCTCAAAGATTCTGCATCTTAATATGTCAAGGTCATTTATAGAGCTAATCCCAGGTACCGTTTTCTTTAAGCCATTTTTCTGAGAACAGAACCAGTTAAGATGTTTCCATTTCCTTATATAATAGAACCTCATCATGGCAAGAGAGAGCCCCTGGAGTTTCTTGAGCAGGGGAGTGACCTGGTCATACCTCTGCTTTGGGATATCAAAATGGCAGTTTGGTGGAGGATAGATGGGAACAGGGAGAGCTCCTGAAAGCTGGGAAGGGGAGTAATTAGGCATTGAATGCCCTAGTCCAGATGAGAGGTGGTGACATCCTGAAATGGAATGAAGAGGGAGACAAATATGAGAGATGTAGAGGTAAATTGACAAGACTTGGCAACTGATTAGGTATGGGAATTTGTGTGAGTGCAGAGTTGAGAATGATTCCTGAGTTGTGCCTGGAAAAATTATTGTATTCTCAATATAAATTGAGAGGTGAGGATGAAAGGAAGACTTAGGGAGAAAAATAAGTAATATTATGGATATGTTGTTTATTAAGATTCTTTTGGAAAATCTAATTTGAAATGTTTAATAGGCAGTTGGTGATATGGTGCTAGAGCCCAGGAGAGAGACTAAAGGCAGAAACAAAGATCTGGGAAACATCTGCAAAGAGATTATAATTGAACCCATGGGAGTTCTTGAAATCATTGAGACAGTGTAAAGAGAAAAGAAGGTTAAGACAGAGTCTTGGGGTGCACTCCACAATTAGAGGGCAATGCATAGGTAATGATCCACTGAAGGAGACTTCAGAAAAACTACCACAAGTTAGAAGAAAACTAAGAGAGAGTACTGTCATGAAAATCGAGAGGGGAGAGAGTAGTCAACAGAGTCAAGTGTTTCAGAGAGATAAAAGATGAGGACCGAGAAGAGGTCATTGGATTTGGCAATTAAGAGATCATTGGTGAATTTGGAGAGCAGTTTATGTTGAATGTTGAGGTTGGGGAACCAGATTGTAAAAGGTTGAGAAAAGAGAGAAAAGGAGGGGAAGTGGAGAGAATAAGTGGAAGAAGTTTTTTTTTTAATTGTTTGAAAGGGAAGAGTTATTATAGGACTATAGCTTGAGGTGATAATAGAGGTCAAATTATTTTTTTAAGGATGGAAAAAGTCTTGAGTATGTTTGTAGACAAAAGTAAAAGTGGCCAGTAGAAAGGGAGAGTTTGAAAATTAGAGAGGAGAGAACATTTAATGTCAAGGATATACTTCCAGAGAAGAAGGAATAGGAAGGGATGAAGGACATAAGTATAAGGATTGGCCTTCTTTTCATCAGAGTGGAGCAAAAGTGAGGATTGGAGATGTAGAATAGAGGAAACCAGGGAGCTCAGGACAAATAATCTATTTTCTCAGTAAAATATGAGCCAGGGCCCTCTAAGGGGAGGGAGGTAGAAGGGAGTGTAGTGGAAGGCTTGAGAAGAGAAGAACAGATTTGGAATAGTTGTTGTGGGAAGTTTAATAAAGAGACAATTGGGATTGTCTTGATGTAATGAAGACCCAGTTAATATTACATAACAAATTTGTCGTGGTCCTAGTCATCATGGTGACTTCCTCCAGCTTTGATGTAAGATCAGAGAAAGTAGATGGTGGGGATAATACAAAATTGGGGTTAATAAGGTATGGTGTCAGTAGGACAAGGAGGAAGGGGATTTGCATATAGAGCATAGTATATAGCTGAACTGGATAACTATAAGGCCAAGGTTAGGAAAAGAGGAAAGTAAAGCCAGATCATGGAAGAGCCCTAGGGGATGGAATACCTGGAGGTCATGGTAGGGGTAAAGGACAGGTTCCAATGAAATAGCTGTTTCATCAACCTACTCCATATTATTATCAACTAAAGCATAAAATAGGGAGAGAAAGGGTTATGAAAGGTGCTTGCCACTCTCATGACAAAAATAATGTCCAGAAGTCAAATGGAAAAGGGATTTTCTATAGATATTGAAGTCCTCCAGGCACTCTTGCTTATGGATGACATTCTATTGATTGCCTCATGGCCCCAGAACATTATAGGGCCTTCTTAATGAATAAGCGGAAGCATAGCAGAGTGGAGGAGTTAGACAAGGAGAGCTGCCCTTGAAACCAGAAATACCTGGGTTTAAATCCTATCTTTGTATGTGACCCTAAGCACTCACTCATCTCTCAGTGCTTCAGGCAACTATTTATAACTTGCAAAGAAGGTGCTGACCTACATTTGGAGAGGAGGTTTCCTTCTCTGAGAGTCCCCTATACCAGAGGTGTCAAATGTGGTCTATGAGTGACACCTGCAGCACTCTAGGGTGCAGCCTGAACTAGATCAAAATGTAATTGGGAGATATTTAACAAAGTAAAATTTAAAAACCCAATAAATATAGATAATACTACATTTTAAAACCAAGCCAATATACACTCAGCAGGGATTCTTATGTGGATTAGTAGCCTCCATTTCTATTTGAGTTTGACACCATTTCCCTATACCAATAAAATCACAGGTCCAAATCCTATCCCAATACCCTTCTCAGTGAGATTCATGACTGCTCAATAGAGATCAGCTGAATAATCCATACAGGAAAAACTAAAAGGCTGAAAATTTGTTATTGGCATAACTGTGATATGTTGTTGGTCAGACATCACACTGAATTAGTGTATCAGTATATAGGTATTGCCTGCACGGGTACAATAAATGGAGGGAGAAGTGAAGAGAAAGAGAATGGGCCAAATTTCAGTTAGGAAATTGTGCAATGCATCCAATAGTTCCAACCTGTACCATGATGCAAAGCATTATCTTTTTAATATTAGTATTCTCTCAGTCTTCACCACAGTCTTCAAAGAATCAAAATGATGGGTGACCCAAAGGCAATGGACAGAATTTCCAGTGATGACCTATCTGCAAGAAATGGAGTAAAGGCTGTCATCCAGGAAATGTATGATTAAAAAAGAAGTAGGCTCGGCATGTAGCTAACATTTAGATGAGCCCAAGAAACACATAAAGACCTAGAGAAAGTCCTCTAGTGCATTGAATAGATCCTCTGAAAAGGAACTTTAGGAGAACATGGACGAGAATTACACAGGCTACTGGTGCCTTCACTTCTGTCTACATGAGAAAGCATGTATGTATTGCAATATTCATTGAGAGACTAATAAGATCACTGATCCATTGAAATACACAAGGGACAAAAATCAACCAACTACATTATATGTGGAGATGAGGGGAGGGAGGCCTACATTTGAAGTAGCAACAAACTAGATAATTATATTAATCGCTAATATAGCACTCATGTGCCAGGCACTGTGCTAAGCACTTTACAATTATTATCTCTTTTGATCCTCACAACAACCCTGAGAGGTAGATGCTATTATTATTCCTATTTTACATATGAGGAAACTGAGGCAGAGATTAAGTGACTTGACCCAGGTTCACCTAGCCCGTAATTATCTGAGGCCTGATCTGAACTCATATCTTCCTGACTCCAGACCCAGCTTTCTATCTGCTATTAGCTGCCTTTGGCTGGTCCTTGGGATTTTTAAGCGTTGTGTATAATGTATCATGAGTTTTTTTTGTTTGTGAATCTCTTGTAAAGGAAGATCTATAGTTTTAGACAGAGTTACTAGGCTGGTAGACCAGTGGAATATTAAAGATAGAGTATAGTATTGTCTAAATTTCAGCCAAGTCCTTGACAGATATCTCTCTTGTGGAGAAATTATTGTTGTTTGTCTTTCTTTTTGAAGAGGACCGATGACATCACAGCATGATGTCTTAACTTGTGCATGGATTGGATTTAAGTGAGGCAGAGTTGCACAAAATCATCAGCCTCACTCTTTCTTCCAGAGTCATAAAGTCCAGTGGCAAGACAAAAGTCAAGATGACTGACAATGGCCTGGAATGCAGTGGATGACCTTGGTATCCTTGATATCTGACCAAGCTCTCAGCTCTCAGTAGCACCTGCTTCAGCCACCTTCATGGCCTTTGTAACAAATTGTTCCCATCTGCTGGGGGAAATCTTCACATGCTTGGGGTAGACATTCCTCTAACTCACCAACAGGTTTGAGGCCTGTTGGTTACAGCCCTCAGCCTGGTTTAGGCCATCTGCCCAGATAGTTTTATCAGGGTGTGACTGCTTTAAATACTATAGCTTCTTGGAACTACAGGTAAGAGTTGAGTGCCAGGTGGACACCAAAGGTGGAGGAGCAACCCTGAAAAGGGCTTGGGAGCCCTCATCTCAGAGGTGCTAGTCCTCCCTGAACATCCTATACACCCCTGTGGACAGATATGGGCTAGATGCTAATATAGTTAGGTATGTTTAGAACTGATTGGGTGACTATGTCTGAAACTTTTAAATTGATCATTTGATGCCAGCTTGGAATATTTCTTTAAGAACATGTGTGTATTTGGATTGAATAGATGAAGTCAAGTAGCTTTCTTCAAACTAGGTTGGCAGAATTTGAATACAGTATTTTTTTCTAAAGAGACCAACTTTGGGGGGGGTGTAAAATTTAATAGTTAATGTAGAATGAAACTCTATGTCTTATGTTCAGCTCTTAATAAACTACTACTCATAGATCTAGAGAACATCTGATAAGTAGCATTTTCTCCATAAATGCCCATATGCATCACCCCATAGACCACCCCTAGAATTAGACTTTCACATTCGTTTGGGTAGCTTTTAAGATATTTGGGCATTTGGGGATATAGGATGCTTTTACTGCTTTATTTTTTTCCTGTTCCCTCAAGTTTGCAAAAGAGAAAAAAGAGGGAAGAAAAACCAACACACATCAACAGGTCTACTACAGTAATGACCACAGATGACAAATTTGCACATGAATGCATTTCAGGAAGGGAGAGGGCTCCTTCCCTTAGAAGGTTCAGTATTGTAAAAATAGAATTACATTTCATCTAGATCAAAACGCCATTATAAATATAGTAAATTACTATGACTTCAACCAGGAGATGTAATAGGAGATTATGTTGTTGGCTTAAATTAGTAGACCCATTAGTGAACAGCGGTTCAAACCATCTTCTTCATCTGTTACTTAGTTGTATGTAGACTAAACATGTGCTCTCAGTATGTTGGGTAGCATAATTTTCTTTCTTGATACTCTAGTGTAATCGTGGATTGTATAGTTAATGCCTAGAGCTTCATGACTTTAGCATATATTACCTTAGATAATTTGGAGGAAAATAAGAATTAAGTAAAAAATAAACATGGCTTTGATTTGTTGTAAAGTTGAGGGATCATTTGTTTCTCTTATTTACATCTATGAAGAAATATTAGTTGAAGATTGCTAATTAGTTGTTCACAAGTTCCATATTCTCTGAACAAGATAGAGCTTTAATTCATTGTCAGGGATTTTAGCTAAGTATAAGGGAGAACTTTATGACTGAAGGTTGCTAAGTAATAGAATATTTTATTGAGAAAGGATATGAAATCTTCCCTAGAAAATTAAGAATAGAACAGATATTTATGTGAAATGATTTAGATACTGATTCAGGACAATAGAGAAAAAGGCTCCTCAAACTTTCATTTTGCAGTATTAGCCTCTTGTCCCCTATTAAAGTGAAGCTGGCTGCCTGATTTTCTTTGAGAGGTTTTGGTTTTCCTTACAGAAAAATCATGTCTAAGTACATTGTCCATGGTACTGTACAATATATTATGCAGGAAAAAAAAAGATCATGATACTTTCTACAATAGATAAGTGGTCAATGCACATGAATAAGCAGTTTTATAAAGAAGAATTGCAAATGAGGGGCAACAATATGAAAGAATGTTCCAAATCACTAATAATACAAATCACTAGCATCTTGGAGTTTTCACCTTACAACTAACAAATTGGCAAAGAAAACAAAAGATGAGAATAGTCAATATGGAGGAGTTGAGTGAAGACGGTCATGTTCTAACACCATTCCTGGAGCTATAAATTGGTCCAACTATTCTGGAATTAGTCTAATAGATTTAGAATTATGTTTCTTAAGTGACTAAAATGTCTTTTTGTCTCAGAGATCCCACTTCTATACGTATACCTCAAGAAGGTCCAAAAAAGACAGAGAGTTCTCAAATATACCAATCGTTTTTGGCAATGCTTTTTATGTTAGGGAAGAACTGGAAATAAAGTGTCTGCTCACCCATTGGGGAATGGCTAAACAAATTATGGTATATGGATGAAATGAAACATTTTTGTGTTTTAGAAACAATGAATATCAAGGACTCAGAAAAGATGGGAGGACTTGTATGAAGTGATGCAGAATAAATTAATCAAAACCAGGGGGAAACATGAATCCTATAGTAAAATATATGAAAAGAGTAAAAGATGATGATGAACTTTGTATTCTTTTAATGACCAACTTGGCCTAGGAGAAGAAAATGCAACTCCATCCTTTGTTGAGGGACAGTACTGTGGGTGTAGTTATTGCATGTTCTGTCAGATACAGTTGGTATGTTGATTGGTTTTGCTATTTGTTTTTCCCCTTCTTAAAAAAATCACTGTCACAAAGGATGTCTCCCTGGATAGAGGAGAGTGGAAAGATATATTGGGAAATGTACAAAAAGATAAAAGATTTAAAAAAATACCATGAGATTAATGTTGCCAGATTGTTTTAAGTCCCTGAAGTGAGAGGATTCAGAGCAATGTGAAACATTGTTCTGAGGGGCAGGTAGGTGTTGCAATAGATAGAGTACTGGCCTGGAGTCAGGAGAACCTGAGTTCAAACCTGGCCTGACACTTGACACTTACTAGCTGTGTGACCCTGGGCAAGTCACTTAACCCCATTTCCTAGCCAAAAAAAAAAAAAAAGAGAAACATTGCTGTGGGTTTTCCAACTTGATGAAAGAGAGCTCACTACTGTACAGGCAGGATGTTCATTGGACATTAAGAAGCAGCCACCTCTGAGGGGAAAATGCTTCTCCACTATGTACTGCCTTTGGAACACCAGATGGCTGGAGAGATCTATCTCATATAAACTGTAAGCTACAACAAAAAGCAAGTTTGATCTTGCTGTTCTTATACTTTAAAACTCTCATGGAAATCTAGTCAGTAGCCAAAGTTAATCCCTTAAAAGTATCAGATCACCAGGTTCCTCAAATGAAAAAAAGTTTTATTTTAGATTCAGTTTATTCAGCTCTACACAATCAGAAAATTTTCACCTTGGAAATATGGCATCATGAAAATGGCTGAATTTTATTGATCTTAAATAAACCCTGATAAAAAGGAGAGTAAATTACAAAGTAGGTAGCACAATTTGAAGCAAAATAATTTTAAAAAACCTCATATTCTTCTCTTTATTAAACATGAAATGATAATTTATAAGTGTAAGGGTGGGATCAAAATCACCTCATTTTGTTTAGATGACACATTTATTAAGTGAGAACACATCTTGATGATTTCTTGGTCATGAACAAGGCAGGGTCTCTTCCTAGGAAACCTGGTTGGGTTGTCTGAGTGGCTTGATTTCATCCTCTAGGGCCTCTATAAAACCATCAAGTTTGTTGGAAATGTGTATTAGAGTTAGTGAAGAGATTGAAGAGAATAGTTACAGCCAATCCTCTGAGGAGTCATAGGTGGGGGTAGGGGAGTGGGGAGAGAACACCTCAGCTTTAGCCTCAGTTTCCTTTCTCCCTACTAGGCTCTATAAGGGCCTCATTAACTCTGAAGGACCAGAGGATTGGTGCATTCTCATCAGCATCCTAGTCCAAGCAGTGCCCTGGAAAAACTGATGCAATATCTTCATTGGAAACTGAGGGCAAACTGGAAATCCTGAAAAAGTGCAAGCTCAGGATTCTACAAAGACCCCAGAAGGAAAGCAATACCATATGTAAAGGGAATGTCTTGAGAACTCCAGCAAAAGCACTTCCAAGAGCTGTGAGTTACCTCTTTTACCACATGTCCTCTCTAAGTTTGAGCCCACTTAACTTTACTCTGGATTTTGTGTTTACTTATTGGAGAGTATGTAACAGACTTTTAGAGGGATGCTTTTCACCATCTGTTCTTACTCTACTAAGCCCCTTTCTAAAAGCCAATTAAGATTGGCTAATTAATATCAACTCATAATCATGGGGAAAAGCACAATGGTGGGGGACTCATAATTTATAGCATTAGAAAAATAACCCCCCAACCCTTCAGGGCTCCCTATAGACTCAAAGGGGAATAGGAATAGCCTTGCTTTGAGGACCCAGACTGGCAATACAAATAGGGATGGGGAGAGTAAGTCCAGAACATGTGTTACATGCACACAACAATGCATAAAGTGAACACATTTTTATTTTTGTAAATGTGTTCAAGGCATTTATGATTTAAAATTGTGCACACCAGAGCAGCATGTTATTTATCAAAGGCCCACCTTTACCTTCTCATATCCAGGGCAGAAGAAGGTGGTATCAAGTAAATGTTGTCCAGGAGTCCCAGGTATTAACATACACACCTTTCACATGAAATTTGATCACTTTTCAAAGTCTGTCTTTAAGTATGACCTGCTTGGAGACTGGAGATCTTCTTATAACTTGTTTACACCCTATGTTTCTTTTATTCTGAGACCATTTTGGAATTTCCCCTTTTTACTTTTTCTTCTAGCCCATATCAGATAGTTTATAATTCCACTCTCCATATGGAAAGATGTGTGCTTTTAAAGTTGTCCAAACCCAAGCAGGGGGATTTCAGAAAAATCTGGAAAGACTCATATGAACTGATGTATAATGAAATGAACAGAACCAGGAGAACATTGTACACAGTAACAGCAACATTGTTCAATGAAGAATTGTGAACAACTTAGTTATTCTCAGCAATACAATGATCCAGGACAATCCTTAAAGGATTAATGATGAAGCAAACTGTCCACCTCCAGAGAAAGAACTAATTAATGTTTGAATACAGACTGAAGCATGCTATTTTTCACTGTTTCTCTTTTTCTTTTATTTGACTCTTCTTGTACAAAATGACTAATATGGAAATGTTTTACATAATTGCACATGCATAGCCTATATCTGGTTGTTTATTGTTTCAGGGAGGGGAGAGGGAAAGGAGGGAGGGGTAGAATTTGGAACTCAATACTTTAAATAAAAATGTTAAAGAATTGAAAAAAATAAAGAATTTCCCAACCACAACAAAAAGTTGTCCAGATCTGTAATCTGAAAAATTTTGATATTCACCATAGGTCAGCTGGTCTCGTTGACCTTGATCCACAAGCCTCAGTAGAATCCTCTTGCTCTGAAGTAGTGTTTGGCATAGAAGTAGGTAAACAAAAACCCCATTTATATCCACAGTTTGCTGCTCTGACTTGGGTCAGATTGTCTTAATGGGATACTGCTTACACTGCACTGTTTGAGGACAACAGTATTAATGTCCTGTACAGTCTGTTCCACTGAGGTCAAAATGAGCTCTTAGGTTCTTTGAGTAAGCTATTGCTCATTTTCTTTTTAAAGTTAGTTATGATACCCTGGGTTACCCTGTTGTGTTATCTTTTAACATGGTTTCAAGCATTATACAATAGTTTCTGGTAGATGATTCTGTTCTTGCTTCAATGTAGCATCCTGTATGTTTTCTTTTGGGTTCTTGGATTTTCTTTCCATATATGATGTTATAATATATTTCATGCCACACTTGTGACTGAAACCTGGAAGAAATACAATACCCAGTGAAAATTTGTTTTAGTTTTAAAAAAATCCTCCCTCCAAGTCCACATCCCCTAAATGACAATAACATATCAGTGAAAATTCATTTTAATTTTTAAAAAATCCTCCAAGTCCACATTCCCCAAATGACTATAAGATACAAAGACAATGAAAGTTTCCATTATTAGTTCAATTGATATTTGGGGGCAACAAATACCTCCTTGTTTATTTATATAGGTGCAAGAAGACCTGTTGTAAGTGATTGATATTTGCAGGTTAATGTGTTAAAGTATTTAAAAATTAAAACTAAAATTTACCAGTGTAAATTAGTTATCTGAGTATACCATGATTCACCTGATTATTTTAATTCAGAGGTTTTTAACCTTTTTTTGTGTCATAGACCCCTTTGGCAGTCAGATGAAGCCAATGGATCTCTTCTCACAATAATGGTTTAAAATACATAAAATAAAATGCATAAGATTACAAAGGAAACTAATTATATTGAGATAAAATTATCACAATATTAAAAAAAAACAAGTTCACAGACCCTAGGTTGAGAACTCCAGTTTTGTTGTTTTGTATGCATAATATATAATATTAATAAGCATGACACAAAACTCTAAAATAGGCTGTGGCATTTTCTCCTGCCTCTCAGGTTTTCATCCATTCAACTCATTCATGCCCTCAAGTACACTCATTCTTTGAAATTGTTTCTCACTGCAGGAGGCCAGACAAAAATAAGCATCTATCACCTACAAGGCAAAATTCCCAGGAGAACCTCATACAAATGCAATAAGAAAGAGAGCCAGATTTTATTGTATTTCTTTTAGGAATTGATAGGTGCAAACTAATTTATAATCATTGAAATAAATTAGGTTTAAGTTAGGGAGATCAGGGAATTATAGAATATCAGAAAAGCATAGGACCTATGAGATCACCTACAGATGAGGCCTAGGTAAGTGAGCTAATGACAGAGTCAGAAGGTGAAGCCAGGTGTTCTAAATTTCCACTTCAGCATTCTTTCACCTATGTCATGCTTCCTGTCTTTACACCAAAGATTTTGTGTTTTTGAGTACCAAATTTTTTTACCAGAAAGAGAAAGGGAATAATAGTAATAGCAGGATTATTTACATAATTCATTTCTAGGAAAGAGGTGTTCAAGGAATTTTCTATGTAATTATTTATTATTTGTATATTATATGTAATATATATTACATAAATATATGTTTCCATGTAATTATTTATTAGAATCTTCAATCAAGGAATCTTTATTAAGGAATATTAAGATCATAGGATCACCTGAAGAACTGCATTTTCCATCATGCATTTATTTCTCTATATCTAGGAGACACCTGGGTTGCAATAGGATCAATAGGATAGGTTAAAATAGGTTACAATAGGGTAGGTTACAACAAGATTTAGAGATAGAAGGTGCCTTAGAGGCCATCTGGTGCACAGTCCTCATTTTGCAAGTGAGGAAATTGAGACCCAGCAAGTAAGTGAGAGGTGGGATTTGAAACCAGATCAGTCAGTCAGCTAGCATTTATTAAGCACTTACTATGTGCTTCCTGTGCTATAAAGAAAGGCAAGAACAATTCCTGCCCTCAAGGTGCTAATAGTATGATGGGTTAGACAACATGCAAACAAGTATGTACATACAAGCTATGTACCAGATAAATTGGAGATAATCTTAGAAGGAAGGAACTAGCATTAAAGGGAATCTGGAAAGGCTTTTTTCAGAAAGCAGGATTTTAGCTGAGACTTGAAGGAAGCCAGGAATTCCAGGAGACTGAGATGAGGAGGAAGAGAATTCCAGGTGTAGGAGGCAGCCTTTGAAAATCCACAGAGTGGGCAGATGGAGTGTCTTGTTTGAGAAACAGCAAGGAGGCAGAGTATGTGGAAGGGAAATAAGGTATAAGGGGTCCAGAAAGGTAGGAAGGAATTGGATTATGGAGGGATTTAAAGGCTAAAGGCAAGGCCCTCTGACTCCAGATCCAGAACTCTTTACACTTTACCATACAGAGAGTCTCCCCTTTTAGATGCTTCATCCTAAATTCTTTGTAATGTATTGCACAAATTCAATGAATTCAAAGAGGACAGAGATATTTCCATGAAAATTCACAGTCTTGTGTGAAAAGCTCTTCCTCAGAACCTCATTTTTGTGAATTTTGCCGCTATGTGTATAAACTGTACCTCCTACAATGAATATCACTAAGACTTGTTGGTATGGGGCTTGTGACTAGAATATGGCTGTGTAAGGGCATATTTTCTTCAAAAGGAATAGAATATAGAGTAGCCCTAACTTGTAATAGAAAAGGGCAGTGAAATAGCAATAAATATTAAGGAAATATTGAAAATTAAGAAACTTCATCCTTCAACTTTTTTATGGTCCCTTAGAATTAACTTACTGTGACCATTCTTCTCTTGGGATGATGTGTCATCATTATTTGACCTAGATCTATAACTTTCCAGTGTCAATTCTGAAACGTCGTTTTCTGTGTATATAAAAAAAAGTAAATTAGTACTTCCTAGGGATTATATAGATGTGTGCTTTGAGTTAGAATTTCCCACTAGTGTATATAGTTGTATAAAATACATATTACTTCCCTTATTTCATCACATAACTGCATGGAATAAGTACATTCAACCAAAGTGTTGGTATTAATAATATGTCACATTTACATGCTGTTTTTAGGTCCACCAAATGCTGTCTTCAACAATGCTATGTGATAGTGAGAGATTTTTCCTATTTCACTGAGGAGGAAAGTAAGGCCCAGAGAGGGTCATGGGGGCAGAGATGTAGACCTGGAAGGGTTCATTTAGTCCAGAGACTGTTTAGCTGAACATGCTTATTTTAGGAATGAAAGGGAAGCTGAGGGCACTTAAACAATTTATTCAAGGTCACACAGATAGTAAGAGGCAGAGGTGGGATTTGAACCCAGGTCCTTGAATTGTAGAGGGTCTTTCCCATAGTCACACAGCTAAACTGTAGCAGAGTTCCAAGTTCAATAATTTTTCTATTCACACCATCCTGCCGTTCTGATCTTTGTCTCTTCATCTGTAACATGGGGGAACATAATATTTGCAATGCCTACCACCCAGGTTTGTGAGAAAATCACATTGTAAATGTAACTCTCAGCTCATAATCCATTGCACATGACTCTTCTCATTGGTGGAGATTGTTCAATGCTCCTTACCAGCAAGAGGGGAGGAGTTGGTGGGGCGTTCCACACAAATATAAGCTATTTTTTGAGTGTCTATGTGTCCAGCACTGTGGTAAGAGTGTTAACAATGGACAGGGAGTGATAGAATATTGTTCAGAAAATACACATTATGATGGTTCCTAGCCAGCTTTGAGAGTGGAAAATTGAAAAGAGGGGTTTTACTAGCAAAGATAATATTTTCTTCATTTGTACAAGTACAATGGAGAAAATAAGTCACTGACTGGGGTATTCTACAGCATTGTTTCTAAAATACGTTGCCAAGATCATTGAAATTCTCAGAGAGCTAGACCTTTGGGTATTAATCTAGGTGGACCAGTAGGAACAGGATTATATTGGTGTCAGTAAAACAGGGAAGGGACAATCAGGCCCTCCTATAACAGCGCTTTTATTGTTGTAAACAATACAAAAAAAGCAACTCCTAAGGACTGAAACTACTAATCATGGTGCCTCTAGCATACTAAATTTTGTTGTGTGCTATCAATGCTTGTTAGAAATCATCCTTATCCCCAAATTCATTTTTTGTTCAGTCATTTTTCAGTTGTATCTTATTCTCCATGACCCCATTTGAGGTTTTCTTGGCAAAGATATTGGAATGGTTTGCTATTTCCTTCTCTAAACGAGTAGAAATGCAAAGGCTACCTTCATATTACAAGCCCAGTACTCTATTCACTGCGCCACCTAGCTGTTCCTAAGTCCATTTTTAGCCTACCTAATAACCCACAACATAGAAAATGTTCAGTTTTTCATAATAAAAACATATGGCTTTGATAAAGAAATTACTTATTTGTGAAACATGGATAGATATTCAGGGTTCAAATCCTTTCCAGTACTTTGAGAGAGACAATAAAAGGGACAGATTGAATTTTGATGTGAAATTTGATCATTAGAAGTAGAACGATAACTACTCCCTAGTCACTTACTAGTTAAGTGACTATGAACACATTACTTAATTTCTTTGATTGCCATTTTCCTCAACTGTAAAATGTAATAATACTTAGTCTCACAGGTCTGGTGTTAGCAGAGTGTGCAACATAAATGTGAGCTGTTATTATTATACCCAGTTCATTTTATACAGCCATAAAAGTGGCCATCTTTGGACCGGTTAGGAAACTTTCTTATCTTGCTATAAATTCCCTGAACTACTTTGGCCTCCTGTGGCATTGCAACCTATAATCAAAACCAGTAGAAATGCAAAGACTACCTTCATATTGTTAAAAAAAAAATAGCTGAGCAATTTAGAGAATTCAGTGAGAAAAATTAGTCACCAGAATTGTGTACACAACCCTACAGACAGTGTTCCACAAAGCTTAGTGCGTTTTTAAGCTTCAATCGCTTTCAACTCTACCAAGACTTCTGGAATACTGTATAGGCAAACAACTAACAAAATAAAATATTTATCTTTCCTTTCAGTAGTTTTTGACACAATGGGTATAATATAAATGTAGCTATATTGTTTAGAAATTTACCTTTCTTCCATGTCACATGTGCTTTCCATAGCTTCATTATAAAGAGTTGTACTATAATGAAGAGGATTAAAATGAGGAAGGACACAAGAGTGAGCAACAGAATTCCATGTTTCTTCTTTGTGATTTCTAGAGAGCTTGTATTTGCTTCTGTCAGAAAAAGCAGAGCAGTTAGATGCTTCATATCATGCAAGTCTTATATCTGACATTTAATTAGCTATGTGACCATGGGCACTTAGTGTCCCTGAACCTCAGTTTCCTCATCTATAAAATGTCAATTATGGTACCTATAGTTCTTATCTCACAGGGTTATTGTAAGGCTCAAAAGTAAAACACTATATGCAAGGTGTCCCAAAAATCTTAGTGCAGTTGTAAGCTTTAATAGTATTATTATTACTTATTAAGTATTTGACTCACACTACCTTATATTGTTATTTATTTATTAATATGTGATCGGTGTGAGGACATAAAGAGCAGAGACTGTCGTATGCCTCAAGCTTCAATAGCTTAAAACTCTACTATGACTTTGGTGACACCTTGTGTAAATGCTAGCTTTTTTTCCCCCCCAAAATTCTTGAACCACTGGAGTGTCTCTTTTAACATGGCAATGTAACTGATTAGGGAACTTGGGAAAAGATTCAAGGAGAACCTCAAGGGA
>NW_020954594.1:1605692-1612166 GCF_900497805.2 Vombatus ursinus
ACACACACACACACACACACACACACACACACACACACACACTCACACACGCACCCAGCTGAAAAGATGAAGACATTTTTCTCAATATCATCATAATTATTATCTAAATCAAACATGTACTTACTACACACAGGGCATCGAGGTAGGTAGTGTAGATACAATGAGGCATGAGATATTGTCTGTGCTCTTTTAGGGCCTCATAATTATATGAACATAAACAAATAAATAACAATATGAGGTGATGAATGCTAAATACCAAATAAGTAATTATAGTAATATGAATAGCTCCCAAACCTATCTGTGATAGGGTGGGGACAGGTGACAGTCTCTATAAAAGGGGAGACAAGTGGAGTCAAAGCTGAATCATGAGGGGCTTCTGTACTCTACTATTGGACTTGGCGACCATATGAATCTACAGCATATTCAGACTGTCTTGGCAACTTGGTTGATGCCAGCTGGCATTATTTTTTACTAGTTTTAGTCTGTGGGGAAAAAGAGATTTAGGCTTATTCTGCTTGACCCTAGAAGCCACAACTAGGACTAATGGGGGAAGTTGCAAAGAGGCAGAGTTTGGCTCATTGTTTCCTAACAATTAGAGCCACCTCAAAGTGGAATAGGCTACTTTGGGATGTAATAGCTTCCCCTCACTACAAGTCCCCTTATTGGTGATGCTTTGGAGGGAATTCTTATGTCACTTCAGGTTGAATTAGAGGGTTTCTGAGGTCC
This sequence comes from Vombatus ursinus, assembly GCF_900497805.2. NCBI lineage: Eukaryota > Metazoa > Chordata > Mammalia > Diprotodontia > Vombatidae > Vombatus > Vombatus ursinus. The sequence continues at coordinate 1,606,419 of NW_020954594.1, forward strand.
CCTATGATGGACAATCTATGATTAAACTTCTGTGAGTTCAGAGAAGAGAGTGATCCCTGAAATCTGAGGCAGTTGGAGAAGGCTCCTTGGGATTTGAACAGTCCTCAAAGGAAAGGTAGGATATAAAGTGGAGAGAAGGTTTGAGGGCATTGTGAATAGGGGGGATGATAAAAACAAAAGCATGGTGGCTGTGCATCTAATGGTGTGCTAGAGGAATAATGATCTCTTTCTCTGACTCTCTCTCTGTCTCTCCTTCTTCCTCTCCCTCTCCTTCCCTCCCTCCCTTCTTCTCTCCCCCCTCTCAAAAGAGAGCAGCTAATAATTCTTGACTTGCCTTAGTGATAATGTTATTCTTCAAGAAGTGAAGAAACCAATGAAGGGAACTTTTGTTCCAGATCTGATTGTCATCAATAAGAACTTTTTGCTAGGGTAGAACTGATGAAAACCTTAGAGGGAAGGACCACTCCATCTTAGAATTTGTGATAAAGGAGAGAAAAGCCATACATAATTTGACAAGCCTCTTAGATCTAGGGAGAATAAATTTAAAGGGTTCAGAGAAAAATCCTAAAAGAAGCCTAGGAGGGATGAGAAGCTCTCAAGAATGATATTCTGAAGACACAAAGAGAAACAATTCTGATATAGAGGAAAAGGAAAGGTTGTCAGAAGAGAATATTGTGGATACACAAGGAACGCATTGACAAACTTATGTTTTTAGAAGATACATACTAAAATATATATTCAAAAGCAGGTAACAGGATGGAATCAAATCTATAAAATAGTCTACATAAATAGTGCCAGGAGTTCTAAAACTCAGAATAAATTGAGGCTGGCAAGATAACAGCAAAAGGGTTCTTTGAGACCCTTTGAGACCCTTAGGCCTCTGTAAGTCCTATAAGACTTAATTTCAGGCTAACTGCTCTGGACCTGAAGATCTTACTGAATAATGATTAAGAAATCCAAAAAGAAACTATAGGAAGTGAATTATTTTAATTCAGAAATGCCCCAAACCAAAAAAACAAAAACAAAAACAAAAAAGCCAGCGAGAAGCCCAGGGACAACAGGAAAGGAGGTCAACTACAAAGCCCTGCAAACAAACCTGCAGCCTCCTACCTTGACAAGATAAACCAGTTAGAGGCACATGTAGTCTTCAGGTTTCTGTGACTGGAAGCAGCAAGAACGAAGCTCTGCACCCTCAACCCTCATTAAAAAAAAGAATAAGAAAAAGAAAAAGAAAAGGCCTCAGGGTGGTCAGAAAGTGTCAAGATGGGAAGCTTGGAGAGCAGTAGCAACCAGAGCAATAGCATTTCAAGCAGAACAGCCAAGGCCTAGGGGCTCCAAGGTCCCTAGTACTGTGAGATACCTGAGAGGACCCTGCAGATCTAATACTCTGAACTTCAAAAATCCTGGGAGGCCTAAGCCCAGGAAGAGAAGGTCAGCTTAAGAATCTAGGAGACTTATGGCAAAACCAAGCAGGGTTGACCACCCCACCCAAAAATGCTACAAGGGAAGGAGCCTGGTCTGGCACAAAACCCCAATTCAGGATTTAATTTTTTTTTTTTTTGTAGATCTAGAGATCCCAAAAAGGATTGAGTAACTCCATAACAATTATAAGCAGGGACTCAAAGGAAAAAATGTATTTTTTCACAAGGATTATATAAATATTTATAGAAGAAATGAAACAAGATAAAATTAAATGAAAGCTCTGAAGGAGAACAAATAGCTTAGAAGAGCAAGGAGTAAACTTTATCCAAGAAATAATTTCCATAAAAACTAGACTAGAACAAAATGAAATTAATGATTCCATGAGACAGCAGGAAATAATAGAAGAAAAAATATTGAGAAAATAGGAGAAAATTTAAGCTATCTGATGAAAAAACAACTGATCTGGGGGAAAAAAGTCAAGGAGAGAGAATTTAAGAATCATTAGATTCCCTAAAAAAAATGATTTTAAAATATCTTGAACACTAAAGTTCAAGAAGTAATAAATGAAAATTCCCCAAATCGATTAGAACCAGGAGAGAAAGTAAAAATAGTAAAAATGCAACTATCACCTCCTGAAAGAAACCCCAAAAGGAAAAGTCTCAGGAATGTCATAACCCAGACCCAAAGTTACCACGTCAAAGGAAAAATACTGAAAACATCCAGAAAGAAACAGTTCAAATACCATAGAAGCGCTGTCAAGATTACACAAGACCTGGTAGTTCTACAATAAATTATAGATCTTGGAATCTAATATTCCAAAAGATAAAAGAGATAGGCTTATAACAAGACTAACTTATCCTACAAAGTTGAGTATAATCTTACAAGGAAAAAAATGAATCTTTAATGTAATGGACAACTTGCAAGTATCCCTGATGAAAACACCAGAGCTGGGGAGGAACTTGGACATATTAATACAAGAGTCAAGAGAAACTTTAGAAAGGTAAACTTAGTTGAACATTTGGAAGGAGCTGTATGATGGTGTAATGCTAACAGTCTAGGAGGGGGAGAAGAAACAAGTATCCCTTCACAGCCTTAACGTCTTCAAAGGGTACTGAGGGAGTTAAATAAGAAAAACAGAGGTCCTGGGGGAGAATTGGTTCTCCTTTGAGACTTTGAAGAGGGAAAAGAGAAGGCAGAGTAAAAAGAAACATAATAATGTAGAAAGGAGGAAGGGGTTGGATTTGCTATTTTTCATATGTGGGATGTGTAAGAAGAGTATACAAACATGAAGGAAGGGGTGGGGGAGCAGGCATTAGATTAATCTCATTCTTATCTGAACCAAAAACAAAAACAAAAACAAAAACAAAAAAAAAAAAAAGGAGAACTGAACGCCACAAAGAGTTTAGCATAAAAATACAGCAAACTCAACAGGTAAACAAGTGGGTTTGGGGAGTGGTTAAAAAGAAGGGTAATACTGGGAAAGATATTTGTTGTTGTTGTTCAGTTGTTTCAGTTGTGTCTCTTTGTGAAAACCCTATTTGGGGTTTTCTTGACAAAGATACTGAATGGTTTGCCATTTCCTTCTCCAGCTTATTTTACAGATGAGGAAACTGAAGCAAATAGAGTTAAGTGACTTGCCCAGGGTCACATAGCTAGTTAAGTGTCTGAGGCCAGATTTGAACTCATGAAGTAGAGTCTTCCTGACTCCAGGCCCAGCACTCTATCTGCTGTACCACCTAGCCACAAAGAAAACAAATTTATTCATATTGAAGGATGGAATTAAAAGGGGGATAAAAGAACTAGAATATAAGGAGGTGCCTTAGATTGCCTCTTAGACAATTGAGAATGGCTGAACAAATTGTGACACATGAATGTAATGGAATATAATATTATATTCCATAAAGTAATACAGTATTAGTGCAGAAGAAATTACAAAAGAGATGTATCAAAGAATCCTCAGTAGTATGAACTGATACAGAATAAAGTTAGAAAATTTTTACAAACAGTAACATTATAAAGAAAAACAAATTTGAAAGATGGAAGGATTCTGATCAATGTAATGACCAAACTTATCAATTTAACTTAACAAACATGTTACCCACCTAATAACATACATTTTTGGTTATGGCCACCATGTGGATTCATTTTATTTGATTATACTTATTTCTTACAAGTTTGTTCACCCCTTTTTTTCTCTCAGTTTTTAATAGAGAGAAGGGTGGTTGGAAAGAAGAGGGTTAGCAATTGTGGTGCCAAAGAAAAAGAAGGCCATTGAAAATTTTTTTTTAAAAAATGCATGGTAGAGAACAAAAGTAAGTTCAAGAGGAAACCCAGACAAGAAGGAAAATTTTGAAAGTAATGTATAGAATTAATGACATACTTTTTTTTTTTAAAAAAAGCAAGTGTGAAATGGGTATTTGTGGTTTCATATAGGATCCTCTTTTTGTGTTTTCTCTCCATTGAAAATTCTCTTTTTGGTATTTGAATTGTGAATAAAAATACTTAAAAGGAAGAGGTGATCATCAGCATCTAATATTGCAAAAAGGTCAAGAACATTGAGAACTGAAAAAAAAAAATTCAATGGATTTGGTGATTAGGAGGTTAAAATGTCAAGTGCCTATTCATAGTAGGATAAGTGAACTTACCAATGGTGAAGTTAGATGTCTGACTGGTTTGTTCGTGTCCTGTTGTGTAAATGTCCACAGAACTGAACTCTTCCATTACTGTTAAGTAGAAAAGAAGGCATGTTAGTTTCATATTTTTTATTCCAGAGTGATTTGGAGAGTTAATAGCAATGAGAACAACTCATATTTCTATAATTCCTTAGGATAGGGACTGGTCTTGTGATTTTCCTTGGCATAGAGAGCTCTCAAATTAGGAAACTCCCTCCCAATGCAGGACAATGCCTTTTCTGCTACTTAGTCTTTGAGAAAATAGGAGATACCTTTTTGGTGTTATGCACCCCTTTGGCAGTCTGGTAAAGCCTATGGACCCCTTTTCAGAGTAATGTTTTAAAACGTATAAAATAAAATGCATAGCATTACAAAAGAAGTCATCCATACTGAAATACAAAATCCAAAACATTAAAAAAAAGTTTGTGGGCCACAGATTAAGAACTCTTTTAAGAGTTGCCTAGAACCCTGAAAAGTTAAGTGATTTGTCCAAGGTCACACAGCCAATATATTTCAGAGGCGGTACTTAAACCTGGTTTCAAGGCCAGCTCTATGTCCACTACTCCACAAAACCTTTTATAATTATTAAAGATTTAAAAAAATCTATTTCTCACAATTATCTGGTGAGGTAGGCAACTTTTTTTGAGGGGATGGAGGAATGTCTCAGTCTATGTCTCCATTGGTGTAGGGAGCTCCTAGTAAGGAAATTTCCTCTCCCAAAAAGTGATCAACTATCAGCAACTGTTTGTCACTTACAGTTTTAGAGAGTTTTCTAGGGCACTGAGAGGTTTAGTGACCTGCCCATGGCCACAAAGCCAGTATGCATTAGAGGTTTGAATTCAGGTTTTCCTGACTTAGATGGTGGCTCTCAATCTTCTATTTACATAAATATTCCTACCTCCAGAGGTAGTTAGCTCCCAACAGTCACATAGATCATTTGTCTCTGGGCCAGGATTTGAATTCAGGCCTCCTCACTCCAAATCCAATTCTCTTTCCATTAAATTATGCTTATATGAAATAAATAACACTTGATATCCTTGATATCCTTTCACTGTAAGGACTTTCTACTATTTTTGAAATAGAGATTTCCTAATCAAAATATTTGGGGAAAATGTGCAAACCAGCCTTGACTTCCTAAATCAGGGATAACTAAGGTAGGAATTTTCTTTTTTAGAATGTAGCTGTGTAAGTGGTATAGGAGACAAAAACAGAGCAGTGAGGCAATAACCTCTTCTGTTCTATGAACAAGGAATAGAGGATTTGCAATACCTAGAGGCATAAACCAATTAAATAATATTCTGAAATATAAGCTAATTTACTTTTCAGTCCTAATATTTGCTTATACATCTATACAGACTTCCCTTTATTAGCTAGATGAAAGTGACATTTTAAAAGCAAGCAGCACCCTCTCTGAATAAATATGATCTCTTTGTGTAAGGATGTCATTGTTAACACCATCTGGACCTACGGTTTGCTCAGCCCATCCAGTGTCAGAGATTTCAGACTGTTGCATAGTGCCACTATGTGGTTTCCAGGGGAAGTAAGCAAATTGTGGCAAAAATGTAACTAGTCATGGTCCTGCTAGGAATGAGTATTCATTATGGAAGAATTATAGAATGATAGAAGGAGAAGGAGGAGGGGGAGGAAGAGAAGA
>NW_020954594.1:1612209-1645194 GCF_900497805.2 Vombatus ursinus
AAGAAGAAGAAGAAGAAGAAGAAGAAGAAGAAGAAGAAGAAGGAGGAGGAGAATCATTTAAAATCTATTATCATGTAGATAAACCTAGATAGAATGGCATCACACATGGTGTAGCATAGTGGATAGAAGACCCTGCCTCAAAAGCAGTACAGGTCTGGCTATGTAAATGCTATGCAAACCTTCAAAAGAGATTTTGAATGCTGAATACATTTGACTTTCATGTCTTAGCAAATTTTGCATGTCTTTAAGTAATAAAAGGGGGAATTGAACTGACAAGGAACTGTTGTATCCCAGAGCCCATTATGCTGGGAGTGCATAATGAAAGTAGAGATATTCCAGAACATCATGGTTCTAGAGTCATATATGGTAAGCATTGGAATTTTTCAACCAAAATTTTAAAAAGTTTAAATATCAGAAAGACACAAAAATTAGAGTTGAAGCAGGCATCTCAGGAATAAAATCTACCTTTTTAAGGCCTGCCAGCTTAAGGACTTACCAGGTAGAGTGGGATACTGAGAGGACTGAAAGGACGATGTGCTGTGCTCCATACTATCTGAATCTGAATCTGGACCTGTTAGAATTAAAGGGGAAAAAAAAAAACCAAAATCTAAAAATACAGAGATTGACTTTTTCCATATCGTGTCTGGAAGAAATTCCAGAATGAGTTTGATTCTTGTCTGTTTATTTTACAAAAGCCCTAGAACTACATGCTTTAAGGGACTTGCACCAGTTTTTGTCTCTCCCATTAGATTGTAAGCTCCTTGAGGGCAGGGACTGGCTTTTACCTCTTTTTGTATTCCCAGAACTTAGCACAGTGTCTGGCACATATAGATATTTAATAAATGTTCATTGAATTTGGAACTCAAAGTTTTAAAAACAAATATTGAAATTGTTTTTACATGTAACTGGTGAAAAATTTAAAAAATAAAATACTTAAAAGAAAATACAAAAAAAAAGAAAAAATGTTCATTGATCAATTGATTTCTACTTTGCATCCTATTTTTTGGCCTATCTGTTGACCTGCTGGTCAATCTAGATGCACTCATAAGGTAAATGTATGTATTTAGGATTGCTACTGTTTAAGAGGCAGAATGGCATAGTGACTAGACAGCTAGCCTTGGAGATAGGAAGACCTAGATTCAAGTCCTACCTACAACCCATACTAGCTGTGTGACCCTGGGCAAGTCATTTAACTTCTCAATGCCCCAGTCAACTCTCTAAAACTATAAGTTTCAAAGAGATTCCAGACTAGGGAGCTCCCTATTCCATTGAAATCATAGGTCCAGGCAACAAGCAAAGTATATGAGGTGTGTGTGTGTGTGTGTGTGTGTGTGTGTGTGTAAATATATATATATATATATATATATGTACAAGGATGCAAATCACATATTCATTATGTATAACAGATCTAGATATATATGAATATATATTTTTTAAATTTATAAGTGATTATTCTCAAATAGTAAGGACTTAAATAGATTACGTTTTAGGTGCATATAATATTATAGGGATAGGGACTAGACATGTGATTTCATTGGTATAGAGAACTCCCAGGAGAGGAACTCCCTTTACTAATGTAGGTCAGTGCCATCTCTTCAACCATACTCTTAAGAGAGCTGTCTGAAAGGTTAAGTAAGTGACTTGCCAGGATCATCCAACCAGGATGTATCAAATATGGGACTTGAACCCAGGCCTTAACATCTTCAAAGCCATCTCTCTGTTCTCTCTGTGACTTTGCCTCTCTGGGTGCGTAGTATTGCTTTAAAATCTTTCTTTTAAGCCTAAGTTCCTTTTTAGAAGAAGGCATATAGAAAGCAATGCTTTCTTAACCTCTTAAGTCTTCCAGATTGCCATAAATAATTCTTTTAATTTACAGAGTCAGCTTAGATGCTTCTGTTCAGTTTCATTTTCAGCATGGGTAATAACTAAATTATTTATATCCCATATATTCAACATGCATTCATCTGATATTAGGTGAATATTTACTACACAGAGAGTGTTTTGCTAGGCATTAAAGGAGGTATAAAGTTTGGATTACACTCTAACCCTACCCCTGTAGGGGTTGCAGTCTAGTACATACTCATGTAATTTATGAGAAGTCAAGGTGGCTTGGGTACTTAAGTTAGGTAAGGAATTATTTTAAACATACTCCTCAATCTTTTTCACTTAATCACCCTTAAAAAGCTATGCTACATACTACCTCCTGTAATAAGAAAGGCTGAATGTTATTTACTTTCCTTTCTTAGACTCATCCTTACTTCAAGGTATTACAGCCCCCTCTATTCATGTTTATGTCTTGATGAGGGAGGGGAAATCCTTATTTGATAAAAATAAAATATAATGATCAATTAGTAAATTCAAAAGCAGTATTTTAAAAAGAATTACTAGAACTCTTTTGACACACCAACATGGACTTATTAGCTAAATGAAAAAATGACACATAAAGTTCCTTTTTGGATACTTGGAGTTATTGTAGTGGTGGGTGCCAGGCCAGCTGTTGGTACTAGTTTGGATTCTATACAAAAGAGCCAAATGTATTAGACATGGAATCTTGATCACTTACACTCGGGAACCTGCTTTACAACCTTTACTCTGCATCATTGATCTACAATGACATAATGTAGTAGTTGAATTTCTAGAAAATAAAGATTAATTTTTCTCATGTTATACTTTGTCCTTATGTACAAGTACTTATTCAACACTTTAATTAAAAAAAAAAAAGTATCTTACTACCTTTAGTAAGCTTCCTATGATCCCCTCCTACCAAATAACATTTTACAGGTAGAGGTGGAGTGCAGACAATGAGTCATCAAAAAGTAGGAACATTTGAGTAAGCTTACACTATTTAATCAGATTTCATGGGTCTAAGGGTTTTTGAACCCAGCTACTCAAATAACTCTACTCTTGGTCTGAGAAGAAAATAATCATTAGCGAATGAGTGGTGTGGAGTATTGGGATGTTAGCAATTCAACCCCACAATTAAAATATGAAAGGGTTTCAAATAAGGGGTTGTTATTACTTACCTATATGTAGGAATTTTGTTAGTTATTTGTTCTAATTTGCATGAAGAGTCAGATTAATATTATACGAGCAGACAATTCAACACACATTTATTAAGCCCCTATAGGTACAAGGAAGGCACTGTGCTAGGCATTGTGAATACAAAGATGAAAAATGAAGTAATCCTTGTCCTTAGGAGCTCACATTTACTGGGAGAATATAACACATATAATAATATGCAAGGTTCTAAGGGCTTCTGACGACCCCTGTAGAACCATAAAGTTCACGTTTATAGTATTTACTGCCTTTTCTATACATGACATATATGATCTATGCTACTATTCAAGAGGAAGCTGAGTGTAGTGGGAAGAGCAGTCAGTCAACAAGTATTTATTAAGTGCTCACTACATGCCAGGGATACAAAGGAAGGCAAAACCATGGTCCCTGACCTCAAGGAGCTTATATTATAAAGGAGTAGAAAAACATGTAAAAATATATACGTACAGGATATATGCAGAAAAAAATGGAAGGTAATTTCAGAAGGAAGGCACTAGCATGGGGCTAAGGGAGTAGGTCGCCTGTAGAAGACAGAATTTGAGCTGAGTCTTGAAGGAAGCCTGAAGAAGCCAAGAGGTAGAATTGAGGAGGGAAAGCATTCGAAGACTGGGGGACAGTCAGTGAAAAGGCACAGTTGGAGATGAAGCATTAGGTGCACAGAATGGAAAGAGGGTATATGGAAGAGAGCAAAATGTAAGAAGACTGGCTGGGTTGTGAAGGGCTTTAAAAGCCAAACAGAAGATTTTAAATTTGATCCTGGTGGTAATAGGGAGCAACTAGAGTTTACTGAGTAAAGGAGTGACATGGTGGGACCTGTACTTCAGAAAAATCCCTTGGCAGCTGAGTGGAAGATGGATTACAATGGGTAAGGAAGTGAGACAAGAAAACCAACCATATGGCTATTGTAATAGTTTAGCCATGAGGTGATGAGGGCCTTCATCAGTGTTGGCTGTGTGAGTGAGGTTAAAAGGACATTCATGAAAAAGGTTTTGAAGGTAGAAATGACAAAACTTGACAACAGATTGAATGTGTGAGGTGAGTGAGAGTGGGGAGCTGAGGATGATGTGATTGTGATTTTTGAAATATGTTGTTTGACGTTTAGTATAAGTGATAGGACTCAAATGTGGAGTCAATTAGGCTAAATGGTCTTAAGGATCATAAATATATAAGCTTTGACAGACAATCTGTACTTTTCTACAGTCCTGACTCATTTTAACCCTATGTCAAATATATAAATGATAATGATTCCTGACTGGATGAGGCTCTGGTCAATTGCGTGGCTATATGCCAATACCTATTTCTGGGAATCCCTAATTATGGATGTAGACCTTTATCCAATTTCTGGTCCCAAGTGGGAAACTTCCCTACCCAAGTATCAGTAAGAGGCCCAGAGATTCTTCCCCCCCCATACCACATCTGGGTCTCATTAAGAATGCCCCTTTTCATATCTGGCATTGATTACCTATTCTCAACCAAGTCCATTTTTGAGGTATAAAACTGTCCTGCTCAGACCTCACTCTGAGCGTGGCACTTTCAACAATATTTTGCCATTGTACATATCTCTCTCGCGTGAGTGACCCTGGGCTCTGTGTGGTCAAATCTCTGTCTATGTTGCCATATAGTATGTGTGTTTGTGTGTATTTCTTTGCCTGCTCACCGTGCCGGTGGGGTAATAAAGCTCATTCTTGCGCTAGCTTCCCAAGCACCAATTTTATGTAAACTGAGTCTTTGCTATTACCTAGACTATGAGACCAAATAGCACAAAAGACATCAAGTTGTAAGCCTGTGTGACTATGAGAATGTGGTGACCTTGGCAATAATAGGGATGTTCCAAATGTCGTGGAGAAGAATCAATGTTTGGAGGGAAAGATAACGAGTTCTATTTTGGACACGTTGAGTTTGAAATGTCCGAAAGACAGATGGTAACGTGAGACTAGAGCTCAAGAGACTGGATCTTAGGGATGGATCTGGGAATCATCTGCATGGAGATGATAATTCAACCCATTGGAGCTGATGAGATCAACAATCAAGATAGCAGAGAGGGAGAAGAGAAATCCAGGATAGAGCTCTGGGGGACACTCATGGTTAGTGGGAGACTGGGTTAGTGTTAGCTTCAGAAAACTTGGGTTCTGATCTAAGTCCTGGTACTAATTATCTTCATCATCTAGCCTTTCTGAGCCTCAGTTTCCTCATCTGCACAATGGAAATAATAATAGTTCCACTTACCTCACATAATTATTATGAGGAAATTGCTTTGTAAAGTTCTATGTAAATCTTATCTATGACTATAGATAAGATTCCATGGAGTTTTTTTCTTTGACAATAAATTGGCTTTCAAAGATAATCTGATGTTAAAGAGATTCCTAGGCCATCCTACAAATTTTCAAATTCATGATCTAGTTTATTAAATATTACTTGGCTGTTTACTTGTTTAAACTCAAAAGTTCCAAATATTAAGAAACACCTCCTCCTATACACATACACAAACACACAAATCTAAACAGCAGCCACATCATAAAAGTGTTAAAAAGGGCAAAATGCTAAAGCTGTCATCTTATTTCTGGCTAAGTACAAATAAACAGCTTTCTTGATTTAGATGCTTCTATGTGCTTAACTACAATAAAATTGAGGTCAATTTATGTAAAATCATGATAAAAATGTATTGTCAAAGATTTATTTGTATGCACTTTTGTGCTAGTTATTAACCTGTTGATGGCCTTTTCTTCCCTCCCCTCCTCTTTCCTTCCCTTTTTTCCTTTCTCCTCCATTCCCTTCCCCAACAAATAGTTACATCCTCTAGACCCAACTAGAGAATTTCTCCATCATGAGAGAATTTGGGTCCTGAAAATGATCTTACTCTGGAAGATTTTGCCATCCCATTTCATTTGTTAGTATGCATATACATAATGTTAATTAACTGTTCTTACCCAAATCTTCAAACCGAAATGGCACTACCAGTTTTTCCCCTTGTAGGCCTTTGTGTCGGACAAGGCAGTTAGCTGTTGCATTTTCCCCGTATGCATGAATTCTAAGTGTGCTTGTTGTATTACACTTCTTTCCATCCTGTTCAAATGTATGTTGAGTTTCACCTGCATGACAATTTGCAAAGAAATTGAAGTGGTGACTTTTTTTTTTGTAAAGTCAGTCAGAGCAACCAATTTGTAAACTTATGGGTTAAGTTCCCACTGATACCAGTCAGCCAGGCTCCCAGATTGCACAATTAAGCTCAGACTTTTCACAAGTGGATGTCATTGATCAAAAGCACCACTTAAAAGAGCATGGGTAGATCACCACAAACCTCTTAGCACTGAAGATTCAAGTTAAAGCTCATGCCCTATCTATTTTGGGTTTGTAGCATTATTGATCAAAGATAGTGAATTACTATTGTGAATGGGGAAGACAGAGGAGTTAATATAGATTGTATCTACAGAAGCAAAATAGAACAAAAGCTTATTACCTAAATATTTACAAATAATAATAGTTGAGATGTACGGATTATCTGATCATAGCCTACAAATAATTATTAAGCAATTATCTCCTTGTTATTTTTACATATCAAATTCTGAGAAACTAATAAATTCTTGAAATTGCTTTTCTTTTTTGACATTTTATTTTCCAGAAGGCAGAAGTTGTAAAGATTTGGAGAGAGAGGTCCAGTGAAGTGCCTTCAGTCTTTACTTGGGCCTATGCCACTTAACATTTTTATCCAAGATTTGGATAAAGAAATAGATTGCATCCTTATTAATCAATCAATATTTATGAAGCCTATTATGTGCCAGAAACTGTGCTAAGCACTGGGGATATTTAAAAGAAGCAAAAAATAGGCCCTGCCCTCAAAGAACTTACAATCTAATGGGGGAGAAAACATACAAACAAATATATGCCAAACAAGGATGAATAGGAAATAATAAACAAAAGGTTTCCAATTGAAGATGAGATTTTAGTTGGGACTTAAAGGAAGCCAGGGAAGTCAGAAGGCATAGATGAGAAGGGAAATTTTAACATCTGATTTTCAGATGACACAAGGCTAGGATAATGTACTGGATGTAAAGGTCAGTATCCTCCCAAATGATCTTGACCAAGTAGAAAACTTGGATAAACCCTAGTAAGATAAAATCTAATAGGGACAGATAAAAAGTTTTATACTTGGGTTCAAGAAACTGATTTCCCATACTCATGAGTATAAGATAGGGAAGGTGTGGCTAGAGGACATTTCATTTGAAAAATATCTCAGGATTTTGGTGAAATGAAAACTCAATTTGGGTCGACAGTGTTTTATGACAGCACCACCCTCCCCCCGACCTCCCACCGCAAAAGAAGGATATTTTGATCTTAGTCGGTATTGAAAGAGGTATAGGTTCTAGTAATGAGGAAGTGAGAATCCCTTTTTATTCTGACTTGGTCAGACCACATCTGGTATATTATTTCAGTCCTGCTAACCACATTTTAGAAAATACATTGACAAGCTGGATAGCATCCAGAGGGGGACAATCAGAATTGTGAATGGTCTCATGTCTGTGACACATGAAGATTTACTTTGGAGGAATTAGGGTTGATTTTCTTGTAGAAAAGAAGGCTCTGAGAAGAAATGATAGTTGTCTTTAAATGCTTAGAACTCTGTAAAGGGATTAGACTTTTTCTACTTGGCCCTAGGGGACAGAACCAGAAGAAATGGGCAAAGAGACAGATATAGTCATGATGTCAGGAAAAGCTTACATTTAGAATTATCGAAAACGGGAATAAGCTGCTATCTGACCTCACTATTCAGCTGAAAATATTCTTTCCAAAGTTACCAGTGATCTCTTAATTGCCGAATCTAGTGATCTTTTTTTTCAATCCTCATTCTTCAGCTCAATATATTATGGAACTTCAGAGTGTTCTGCCTTATGAAATAATGAGATGTCCATGCTCAAGAAGAGGCTGGATGATCATACATAAGGGACATTCTACAGGGGAATTCTGCATGGGGTAGGAGGTTGCATTAAAGAATAGATAAGGTTCCTTTCAACTCAAGATTCTATAATTCAGTGACTGCCATAATATAATTACTTTGTTAATAGAACATTTTTTCATGCCTTTTGGTGGTATTGCTCTTTACATTATGTAGAACTAAAATCATATCTGCTTTGTGAACATTAAATCAAATCTATTTTTATTATCTCTGAAAATGTTCAAGCATTTTGTAAAGGGTTAGCTGTTTAATTCCTTTTATTTTAAGATAATGGGTCAAATGTTGCTGAGTTATCTTAGACAGTACATTTTATGTTTTTAGCTTGTTTTTAATGATTAATATCCCCAGAATCTGCTAATAATACTTAAAAGATTAAGACATAATATCAGCTGATTAGAAAGAGTGCTAATTTGGAATTAGAGTACCTAGATTTTAATTTTGGCTTTGTTCCTTATCATTTATGTGACCTTAGTCATCTCTCCGAGTCTCAGCTTATGCCAAATGTAAGGGTTAGACTAGATAATATTTAATATTCCTTCTAATTTATTCAATGAATGCATCTGACAAATTGGCAAATTATTTTGTATTGCCTTGTTTTTTCTCTGCCACTAGAGGGTGCCAAAACATTTCCAAATACTTTGCTATTGAAATTAATGGAAATTTATGGAGTAAGGAAAGCTAGGAATTGGGAAGCATTTTTCATACTTACCATAAAGTTCAATGCCATTGCTCAAAAGCCAGGTTATCTGTGGAGGGGGTTTGCTTCCTTTTGTGAAACATTTTAGTAGTACCTCTTTCCCATTGGGAGTGTTGATGGTTGATGCTTCCAGTGTTGGCTTGGAAGGAGTTGCTAGACAAAAATTATTGAGGAAATTGGAAAGAAAGCATTATGATTACTAAATCAAACCAGTCTTGGAGGGTATATTATAATCCAGGAGCTTGCAATCTCAGCACTCCCATCAGTGAAGCTTAAGTAAGTGTTGGACTTTTTAATGGGCCAGGCAATCTTTATTTCCTGTTCTGTTTCTTGTTCCATAGTAGCTGGTCAGTTTCTGACTAATTGGTATATGACTAAATTTCATTGACCAGATCTCTGCTACCGACTATCTGTGTGACCCTGGGCAAGTCACTGAACCTCAGTTTCCTCATCTGTAAAATGAAGGGGTTATAATAGATGTTCTTTAAAGTTCCTTCCATATGTAACTATAATTCAGTGATCTCCCCACTCCTATTGCCATTAAAACACTACATTCTTGCTCCAGAAACACTATATTGTTACATCTTGGTCCCTTCCTTCTTTATTTGCATTCCATCCCACTCTTCTGTGTGTTTTCAGAAACACCCAGGAGCCATTTTTCTTCTCTCTATCTCCCCAAACCTTAGATCCTTCTTTGAATAGCAATGTAATTGCTAATTGTATAACTTTATCATTAAGCAGTTGGGCTTTATTGAATTTTTGTTCTGCAGACCAAAAGTCAACCTTTCAGAGGTAACAGTATAAAGTCTTCATTTATTTACTTTCTCTGGACATTTTCCATTTTTAAAAGATATCTTTTAAAAATGAGAAGGGCTCATACCTGAAACATTATCAGCCAACTAAACTACTTTTACTAACTCAAGCATGAATTTTTCTTTCCCACCAAAACCTATCCATCCTTCTAGGCCCAGTTAAAATGGTACTTCCATGAAGTCCTCACCAGCCACACCAGCTGGAAGCAATATCTCTCTCCTCTGAACATTAATAATACTTCATTAATACTGTCTATGACATTTAATTATAATTCAAGACAGCATGAAATATGTCTGTAAAGATCTTATGTCCCACATTAAACCATAAACCTCTGAGGACAGGGACCATGCCTTATTCTTTCCTTGAATTTTTCATAGGACCTACCAATACACCTACCTAGTGCATTGCATAAGCATTTGTTGAACAAATGAACAAATAGTTATTTTCTTACTACCTTTAGCACACATGCCATAGGTTGTTGACCCTTGCTGTAGATGATGGTGATTATAAGGTGAGATAAACAGAAAATATTTCTTGGTTGAAAACAAGATTTTTTGTAGCTTGAATTCAAATAATAATTTATGCCTGTGGACCATGTCAATCAGTCAACAGACTTTTATTAAGTACTTATTACATTGGAGAGAAAGCATTATGATTACTGAATCAAACCAGTCTTGGAGGGCATATTATAATCCAGGAGCTTGCAATCTCAGCACTCCCATCAGTGAAGCTTAAGTGCTGGACCATGCTAAGTGCTATGGATAAAAAACAGTTCTTTCCTTCAAGGAGCTCATAACCTCATGGGAGATAATATGAAAATAACTAGATTAATACAGAGTAGATGGAAAGTAATCTCAGAAAAGAGCTGGGGAAACCAGGAAAATTCTCCTGCAGAGGATGGGATTTGAGAAGTCTTAAAGAAAGCCAGGTAGTTTATTTGCCATTATAATACATACCCAGTACAATCACATTCACTTCCTTGGTTCTCACTGGTTTGCTATAATATAAGCATTTGTATATGCCTTCATCCTGAAGAGTTACATTCAATACGCTGATGGTAAGCTGATCATTGGAGTGATGTAGTAGTTGGTATTTTCGATTTTTTAAAGCTGCAAAAGAAAAAGAACTATTGTATAGGAAAAATTTGATGATTGGATGACCCTAAATCAGCTTAGGAAATGATTAAATCAAAGAAGAGGGGTTTTTGTGGGGGTTTCACACATACAATTTAAAGGACAAAATGTCATTTCTTTTCATTTAGCTGATTTTAGATGCTAGTGTTAATAGCCGGATTTCCTGCTACAGAATAAAGTTGCTTCTGCATTGATATTTAAGAAGTGGTAGATATTTTTATGTTTAGCTGAGATCTAAAATGATTCTGTTGATAGATTGGTAAGAAAACTGGCATAAGGGTTCTGTTTTGGTCATGGGTTAGAGAAGAACTGGAGAAAGACTGGATTATATTATAATATATTCCCTCCTATGATTCCTCTTTGAATCTGATTCAGTTTAAACTGTATCATTGTAATAGAGATGACTAGTGGGAAGAAAAGCCCCCCTAGATTCCATTGTTTTATCTATGTGCTATTGTTTTGTCATCAATACTTAACAGCGTCTAAAGGATTTAGACTTAGGACTTCAGCATTCAACAAGGAGCAAGGAGGCAACCCCTCTGACAGTTAAAACCAAAAGCAAGTGTTTTGAACCAAAGTGCATGCTTGACTGGCACCATAATCTCAAGTCAGGAAGTTATAGTGTGTCTCAGGGGTGAATTGAAATGAATGAATTCGGTCATTTTGAGGCAGATGAAAGAGGGAGGGACAAAAGCTTCTGAAATGCTTTGGTGTGTTTTTCAGTTGGTACCATGATAGAATAGAATGAAGAGAAGGTTGTGGACAAGACATTAACAAGGCAATGACAAGAATTTTGGATTTCATCTAGCAATTCATTCCACCCCTGGCCTTCTCATTTGTCTGATTGGTTAGTTCCTCAGAGAACCTTCATTTTAAGTCATTTCTCCAGGCTAGGCACATTTACTCCTTTATTCCTCTCTGGGCTGTGCTCCTATTGCCCCAGTCTTTCTCCACTATGGCCCTGAAGGGTATCTTCCCTCTCTCCTCACACTTTTCAGCTTCCTTTTATGTATTGTTTCCCTCTATTAGAACATAAACTCCTAGAAGGCAGGCATTGCCTTTCTTTTTGCTTTTATTTGTATTCCCAGTGCTTAGCACAGTGTCTGGCACATAGAATGCACTTAATAAATGATTATTGACTGACTTAGAATAACAGGACATGGGCTCAAACTGTAGCTTTGCTGATTTATTAGATTCTAATGAGGTAAAGAACCATTTGAAAAAATTCTGTAAAGATTCCAAAATGCTATCCACATCCAGAGAAAGAATTATGGAGTCTGAATGCTGATTGAAGCAAACTGTTTTCACTTTCTTTGTTATTGGGTTTTGGGTTTTTTTTTTGGTGGCTTTTCCCTTTTGCTCTGTTTCTTCTTTCACAACATGACTAATGTGGAAATATGTTTCCATGATTGCACACATATAACCTATATTAGATTGCTTGCTGTCTTGGAGTGAAGGGATGGGACGGAGGGAGGGGGGAAAATTTGGAACTCAAAATCTTATTAAAAAATGAATGTTGAAAACTATCTTCACATGTAATTGGGAAAAAAATACTATTAAGAAAAGAAAAAATTATGTAAAGATAAGGCAAACATAAAAATTAAGGAAAGGAGATCATGCCCCATTCCTCTTTCTTCTAATGGCTTTGTCTGGCTGATCACATTAAGCCATCCTAAAATGGTTTTAATTGGCTTTTATGCTGTCAGTGTCTGACCCTAAGTAATTGGCAGGTAATGCAAGAATCTTAGAGGGCACTCAATGGGTTCTCTTCCTTTTCTGCCCCACAGATGATTCAACCTAAGAGGGTCCTTTAGCATTGGCATCCCAGGATCACACATTCAAACAGAGCAGGGAGGCCACTTAGTTCAACCCCTTCATTTTACAAATGTGGAAACTGAGCCCAAGGAGGCCGTATATGATTTTGCCTAAGGTCACAGAGGTAGTAAGTCTAAAGATTCCAAAGTAAAGTATCTGCTACAGTTCTGGAAATGCTGGAGGAACACAAGATACTGTGAAATCCTTATACTGCAGCTTATTCCATGTTAGGGTCTGAGTGTTTCAAAATAGGTCAGTGTCCTTAGATCCTCATAGATTCTGAAGGGACCTTAGAGATCATCTTGTCCAGTCCCCCTCATTTTACAGATGTAAGACCTCAGATCCAGATAGAAGTGACTTGCTCCAGGTAACACAGGAAGTAAATAGCACTGACAATTCCACATGCCTTGTACTCACATCCTCCTTACCACTGTCTCATAGCATTCCTCTCTTCCTGCAAGGCCCAGCTCAAGCACTGCCTTCTACTCAATGCCTTTTCTTATCCCCTGTACCCCATCCTCTCCCCTGTACTTTTTTTAATGAGGCAATTGGGGTTAAGTGACTTGCCCAGGGTCACACAGCAAGTAACTGTTAAGTGTCTGAGGCCGGATTTGAACTCAGGTACTCCTGACTCCAGGGCCAGTGCTCTATCCGCTGCACCACCTAGCTGCCCCTCCCCTGCACTTTTATTTATCTATATTTGTTCCATATACACTTCTATGTGTACTTAGTCTCTCCCCAATTAGAATGTAAAATCCTTGAAAGCAGGGACTATTTTTACTCTTTGTATTTGTATTCCCAGTGCCTAGCACAGTGCCTGCCACATGGTACATTCTTAATAGATGTTTATACATCAATTAGCAGGATAGCACTTGAACCCAGGTCCTTTAACTCCAAATCTAGCATTCTTTCCAGTCAACTGTCTTGTCTCTTCTACATGTCTCAGCAGATTTATGTTCCTAGTTAAGTGAAATTAATGCAGGGGAATGAACTGGGAAAACATTGAATAGTTCCTTTTGGATGTAGAGCTACCATGATTCATTGAGTAAAGACAGAGAAATGCATAGAGGGGTTTCTTTCCCATGGAATGAAATATATATTGACAGCTTGTTAATCATCTTATCTTCATGATAAACAAAAACACGATAAGATAAATAAGGAACTAGTTTTGTGATAGGATTTTTACACAAGAACTTTTCTTTTAATTAGGTTAGGAAAACAAAGGATCTTATTCCTCTTAGAGGTCAAAGATACACATTTCCAGGAGAAATGAAGGCCATCAAAGCAGGGGTAGAATGAGCCAGCTCTTGTGGCTTTAGGAGAAATGACTGTTCAATTTTCAATGTGAGTATTTGCACCTCAGAAATAAGCAAAGCTATAAATCAGGGGTTGTTTTATTGTTTTGTTGATTGTCTAGACTTAAGAAAGTGATGGATAAAATGTTAACAGTACAGATTAAATGTTGTGGATCCATACATTTCCCCTCCAAGAGCTGTTTGTTAAACATTTGCCAGTATACCTCTGCCCCAAAGTAAATCTTTTATCTGTTATTCAACATTAAGCCAAACATTTCAAGTTGCAGAAGGTCAGAAAGTGAAAGCTGATGGTGGTAAAAAATGTACTTTGTAAGTTGGGCCCCCTTCACAAATCATTCTGGTGGGGTTTCCATTTCAGACTTCCTGTTAGTAGGTTAGTATACAGAGAGCCACAGAGGGGGATGATTCAGATGTTACAATAGATAGGGTATAAAAGCCCACCCTTTAAATGACTCACTCAGTACTTCTTTACCCACTGGCCTATTCTTCATTAGTGGAAAATTCTGTAAGTTAAAATTTCTACATATATTTTTTTCATCTTGCATACTTACCAGGATGCTTGTCAAAAAAAATGGTAAACCCAGAGGGGGATAACCATTGGAGGGATGACTCCTTAGCTTGAGAAATGACACATTTTAGAGTAAGCATCTGGCCCTCCTCCACTATGAGAGTCTCTGTGTGATTAGTCAAAGATGCCTCTGCAAAATAATAATGATTATGATTATGGTGATGATTAATTGTAATGAAGCTGATGATAATAATGTTTAGGAAGACCAGTCTGCTTTTTCCAGAGCTGTTCCAAATGTTATTTGGGGATCAGATATCAGTGTTGTACAATGCAAAAGAGCAATGGATTTGAAGTCAGGAAGCCCTGGATTTGAATTCTACTTCAGTCATTTACTAGCTGTGTGGTGGTAGTCAATTTACCTGACGTCTCTGGGCTTCAGTTCTCTAATCTGTAATAAGAGGGGGTTGGACTCAATGACTTCTAGGGTCCCTTTGACCTTGAAATCTATTACTTTTTGATCCTATGTCCTCTATGATCCCTTTTAAGCTCTAAATCTATTTTCACTTTGATTTTTTTTTAACTAAGGAAGATCTTCTAAGTGGACTTACCCTTTTGTAATAGAGTTCATTCAACAAATTAATTCAATAAACAGTTATATATTTACTATATTCAGGTTGCTATGCTAGGCACTGGTGGGTATGAAGATGAAAAAGAAAACTATCTTCAAAGAGATTATGGGGATAAGGCACATATAATTAAATTGCTAGAATACAACTTAGAATGTGATAAATGCATAGGAAAGAATTGGGGAGAAGGGGATCCCTCTAGCTGGTTGGTTCAACATTAATAATAATAATAGCTAACATTTATTTAGCACTTTAAGGTTTGCAAAGTGCTTTATAAATGTTATCTCATTTGATCCTCACAACTCTGAGAAGTGAGTGCTATTATTATCTCCATTTGACAGTTGAGGAACCTGAGATAGGCAGAGGTTAGAGATTTGCCCAAGGTCACACAGTAAGGGTCTGAAGTCAAATTTGACCTCAGGACTTCCTGATTCTAAGCCTAAATCTCTATTTACTGGGCCACCTGGCTGTTCTGTCATTATTATTATTATTATTCATTCTATCATTATTATTATTATTATTATTCATTCTATAATTATTCATTAATTCAGTGAACATTTATTAAGTATTAATTGCATGTCTGCTACTTGTCGAGCACTACACTAGGCATCTTAGGAGACAAAGAAGTGTGAGAGTATTTGATTCCTACCCTCTATGAGTTTACTATAAAGTTGGGGAGATTGGAGCTGTGCAAAAATAATTATGGTACTAGACAGCTTGTGGTAAGTGCCATAGTACAGTGCTATAGAAGTTTGGAAGAGGGAGTTATTAGGGAAATTTTCATGGAAGAACTGGGTTTCCAATTAGTCCTTAAAAAAGGGATAGTATTTCAATAGAAGGAGATGGTTATTCCAGAAGAAAGAAACACATGGGCAGAGAAGCAGTGTGGGAGGAGGGGAATAAACACCAGAAATGGAATAAAAAGTCTAGGATTCAAGTCTAGAGTCTCACCCCCATTAATTATGTGACCACAGGCAAGTCATTCATTCTTTATGAACCTCAAGATCTCCATCTGCAATGAGGGTAGTGATACACCCCTTACCTCACAGGACTGTAGTAGAGAAAGCACTTCACAAACCTTCAAGTGCCAAAGAAATATGAACTATTGTTATTCTTAACTATGGGAAAGTGTGGGGCATGTTATTCTCTCCTTTTATTCTGCTGCTCAGAATCCTCTCTTTTTCAAAGCTCAGCTCAAGGTACCACTTCCTCAGTGAAGCTTTCTTTGACTCTCTGGTTGTTGGTATTCTCTTCTTATCAGAACACTGTACATTCATTTATCTGTGTACACTCATATTTCCCCTATAGTATGGAAGCTCCATGAGGGCAGAAATGGTTTCATTTTTGCCGTTTTCTCCCCAGTGCCTAGTGTAGGTACTTAATAAATACCCATTGAATCAAATCTAACTGGCTAATTGTGATTTTGTTTAGCCTGTGGATTTTTTTTTCTATTCTTAGATCCCCAGGCAGCAAATTCTTTTATATAAGCTTCATGAAGGCAGTTTTACTATCCTAAATCTTGTATCTTCCCAAAGTCTAAGAGTTCTTTGTGTACAGTTGAAACAGAATAAAAGTTTGTTGAACTTGAAGACTAAACTACAATAACTCTGGATTATCATTGTTGTGGGCTTTATTTAAATCAATTCCATGACCTAGAAATGCACTGAATTAATTTTCAAAGTCCCTAAAGCCCTACTTTTTTCCCAGTGCTTGATATGCATTTCTGGAAAATGAGAAGAAATGGATAAACTTCCTTCTTGTCGATTTTTTTTAAAGTTAAAATTCAGAATACTCCTAGTCAGAACTTATATTCCCAATTTATAACTTGAATCTCTTATGAAAATGTTGTTCAGCCTCACTGATTAGCCTTCTTGTCCCCAGCAAACCTGCTTTTAAGGAATTGTGAACAGAAATGAGTATGCAAGAGCTACAAAAATCAGCAGTTAAAAGAGCATTTTTAATCAATTTCTTTTTGGTATATATGTGGGATCTGGGAGAATCTTAGAGATGCCAATGGCAAGTGGTTTATTTATTGTACTACACGGGCAGCAATTCTAGGAAAACTGAGTCTAAGACATTCAAGTAAAAAAAAAATCATGTCACAGAATGAAAGCTGGAAGTTAAGTTGGGCCCAAGTGACTCAATTTCCTAGGCCTCTTTCCTCATCTGTAAAATGGGAATTCTCACCTACCTCACAGAGTTGTTTTAAGGATCAAATCAGATATTGTACGTGAAAGTACTTTGCAAGCTGATGTGATATGAAAGTACTTCACAAATGCTTAATTCTGATGTAAGGTATCACTTATTATAATTTTATTCCCTCTAGTATCTGAACAAAAGAAACCCTGAAGCTAACTTTCCTAACGCTTCTCTGAATCTCATCTATTCTCATTTCACCTAAGCCCTGGATCTCACAGTTCGTCCATCCCTTTCAAATAGATTCAATTTATACCCCTCTCTCTGGGTTTCTTCTCTTTTACCTTAAAATATCCATGTCTACTCTGTCTTTAAAAACAAAGACCTTTGATTAACTCACTGACCCTTCAAGCTTTTGTCTGATTCCTTCTTTCCTTTTGTGGCCCAATTTCTATCGTCTACCCCTGCTAGCGACATTTCTTTTGTACCCATTTTCTTCTTAAAAATTACAGATCATATTATAGATTTAGAGCTGCCTGGGACTTCAGAGGTCATCTACTCCAGTATTTTCATTTTACAGATGACGTGAAGGCCAGGAAAGGTGAAATGAGAGGCACCAGGTCACATAAGTAGGAAATAGCAGAGCCAGAATTTGAACCCAGAACCCCTGACTCCAAACCCAGTTTTCCCACTGCACTCTTCTCCCTATGGTACTTTACAAGTAGCAGAAGGATTTCTACATGTGACTGCCTTTGATTGCCACAACCCTATAAAGTCAGCACTCCTGGTGTCATTATTGCCCATTTATAGATACGGAAGCTTAGGCTCGGAGAGACTGTGACTGTCTCATGATCACATAGTCGGTAAATTCAGAAGTGTGATTTGAGCTCCTGAGTCTGGGCCCATTGCTAGAGCTATTAAACCACACTTCCTGTCTACAAAGTGATCTAAACCCTGATCACTTTGCTTACACTTTGCTCTGGAAGGTTAATCATAACTTTCTTCTAATTAAATCTAAGAGTCTCTTCCCATTCCTCATCACTTTTTAAATCTTCCTGGCATTTGACTTGGCTGACCACTTTGTATGTCTTGAAACTTTCTTTTCCCTTAGATTTAGTGACACTGTGTTATCTTGATTTTCCTTTGGCTGCTGTATTATTTCTCTATTTTCTTTACCGGTTCTTCCAAATCCTCTTGTTTCCTGTTATGCTTCCCAAGCCTCTGTCCTTGGTCCTCTATTCTTCTTTCTCTATACTCTCTCAAATAAACCACCCAGTCACATATGAGCTCCTTAGGGGTAGAGATTTTTGGCCTGCTTGCTGTGACCTGTATGATCTCCTATCTCTGTGTCTTTGCACAGGCATTGTTACCCATCACTAGAATGCACTCCTTCCTCACCTCCACTTTGCTGAATCTCCTAGCTTCCTACAGGAAGCCTATCCTGATTCCTCACCCCACCCCCTGGCCCCTAATGCCCCCAGCTAATTTTGACATATTTTGTGTTTAATTTTCTATGTATACATTGTTCTCCCTCCACCCCACCCCAGAATCTAAGTTCCTTGAGGAAAGGGATCATTCTTTTTTGTATTTCCAGTACCTGGCACATAGTAGGCTCTTAATAAATGCTTACTGAATGAAGGAATATTCTGGTTTTATTTTTGAATCCTCAGAACTTTGGATATAGTAAATATTTAACAAATGTTTGTAGAATTTAGTGGAATCAACTCTTCACATAAGTCAACAAGCATTTATTGAGTGTTAGGATCTAAGTCTGGGGACACAAAAAAAGGCAACTCCTTCCCCTCCTCCCCCAGTCCTTACAGTCACTGTTCTCCAGGCATTTAATCAACTAGTATTTATTAAGCACTTGCTATGTGCCAGTGCCAAACACTCAAGGAGAGTACATTCTAATGGAGGTAGACAGCATGTAGACATCCTAGTACATACAAAGTGTTGTTGTTGTTGTTCAGTTGTTTTAGTTGAGTCCAACTCTCCATGACCCTTTGTGGGGTTTTCCTGGCAAAGACACTGAGTGGTTTGCCAGTTCCTTCTCCAGTTCATTTTACAGATGAGGAAAGTGAAGCAAAGTTAAGTGACTTGCCTAGGGTCACTGAGCTACTAAATGTCTGAGGCCAGATTTGAATTCAGGAAGGTAAGTCCAAATTCCCAGCCCGGTGTGCTATCCACTGTGCCACCTACCTGCCCCTTAATAAAAATAACCCATATTTATAAAGTGCTTTAACATAGGTAGTAGACAACAACCCAGTGAAGTAAGTAATATAACTATTGCTATCTCCATTTTATAGACAAGGAGCTCATTACCTCATCCCTTTATCACTACAAGAGACTAGATGGTCTTCCTGCTCCTTGCATCTTCAAAGACCTTTATCATCTTGTCAATTTCCTTCCTCAGGAATCTAGGATCTCTTATGGTCAGTTGCACCAGGTCCAAATCTCTCAGTGTAGCATTTGGGGACTTCAATAATGAGGCTTATCCTGGTAATCCAGTCATATCTTTCACTAATCTTTAAAACTTATCCTGCGATCTAGCCAAGTTAGATTCCTTACTGTCCTTGGAACCCACCTCAGCTCCTTTGCCTGTGCTATCCCCTTTGCCTGGGATGCCCTCACTTCTTTCTGCTTAGTTAAATCCTTTTTATTCTTTAAGGCTCAGCTACAGTTCTATATCTACAATGGAATGCTTTGTAAATACTCGTTACCCCCATCTTTTTCTTCTCTAAACTCCCGTAATCAGGGTCAACTTTAAAAATATCTTCCAGTGTGATATAATAATAATTAATAATAATAACAACTAGTGCTCACATAGAACTTAACTATATGCCAGGCAGTGTGCTAAGTATTTTAAGAAGATCTCATCTGAGATGATATAACTGATGTGAATGGGGGTGTATTATAAAGGCTCCACCCAATACCTTTTCTGTAGCTCCGCTGGTGATAAAAATTTCCTCATTAGATTCTTTCCTTTGAGTTAAAGAATCCTCCTTTGTCAAAATGCAAGTAACACCCAGTAGGGATAACATACTAGTAATAGTAAGAGCTAGCATCTACATAGCACCTAAGGTTTGCAAAATGCTTTACAAATATTATCTCATTTGATCCTCATAATAGCCCTGGGAGGTAAGCACTATTATTATCACCATTTTACAAGACCACTTAGCTACTTACTGTTAGCTTTAGTGCAAACTAATTCATTGGATCCTTTCCAACAATACCCAATAACAGAATTTGGATTGAAGAAAACACAAAGGATACCAGGAAACTTTGGTCTTGAAAATTAAGGTAAAAGAAACATGATTTACTTCACAATTATTCCTACAGTCAACCTTATTTTTTTAGTCAGTACCACATAATTTAGCACTTAACAATACACTATCCAGTTTGACTTAGGAAACCACAAAATAACATCTATATTGTATTGTAGGGTAGCTAGGTGGTACAGTGGACAGAGCTTGGAGTCAGCAGGATCTGAGTTCAAATCTGACCTCAGACAATAGCTATGTGACCCTGGGCAAGTCACTTACCCCTGTTTGCCTCAGTTTTCTCACCTGTAAAATGAGTTGGAGAAGGAAATGGCAAACAACTCCAGTATTGTTGCCAAGAAAATCCCAAATGGGGTCACAAAAAGTCAAATACAACTGGACAACAACAAATGCATTGTGTTTTTATTTATTTTGTTAAACAATTCCCAGTTACATTTGAATCTGGTTCTGCCACTAGAGAGTTTTGTGAGAGCAAGTTTGATACCTATGAGGGCACTGAGCAAGAATGACTTAGTACCCAGGATCATACAGCCTGTGTATCAGAGGTGGGACCTGACCTCAAGTCCTCTTGGTTCCAAGGCTGGCCCCCCATCAGCTACACCTCACTGCCTCTCCTTGTAGAGAATACTTGTAAATGACAACTGTGTTAGAGAAGTACAAAGAGCAAGTTTTTCTTTGAATTCTTCTTCTTGTTCAGTCGTGTCCAACTCTTCATGACCCCATGGACCATACTGCCTGTGGGATTTTCTTGACAAAGATACTGGAGTGATTTGCCCTTTCCTTCTCCAGTGGATCAAGGCAAACAGAGGTTAAGTGACTTGCCCAGGGTCACACAGCTAGTAAGTGTCTGAGGCCAGGTTTGAACTCAAGTCTTCCTGACTCCAGGACCAGAGCTCTATCCACTGAGCTACCTAGCTGCTAAGTTCCTGTACCTGATATTAAAAGTCTTGAGGAATTTTGTCCACAATTTTTATTTTTGTAAAATGACAGCATTGGTGGGAGAAAGGAAGGGAAGACTAATCAACAGTGTATATAGTTCTACGTGGCATGTGTTCATTTAGGAAACATACAAAGAGATTAAAGCCGGCATGATGTCATGGAATAGGGCACTGGAAGACCTGTGTCCAAATCCTGCCTCAGACACTTAATCAGTTTGGTCTCTTGTGCCTTAGTATTCTCATCTTCAAAATGAAGTGGTCAGATGCCTTTATGGCAGAGAAGAGGTCTGACTTTTCTCTGGACAAGTCACTTAATCTTCCAATGCTCTAAGACTGTATGTAAGTTGAAGAAAAAGTGTGGACTTACATTGGTAGAAGGAGCTTGGGTGTTTCTTGTACCAATGAAAATCATAGGTACAGTTTCTATGTCAATGACCTTATATCAAACTTAGTTCTCATTCTCTAGAAAATCTTCTGATCTGGTGGAAATAATGTTCCTCTGTCTTATTTGTACTAGATCTCTGAATAGACCCCCAGACAGATTAGCATGTGGTTTTTGGTGAGAGTAGTATGTAAGGTTGACAACATGAGGCCTTTCCAATTTCAAACAGAAATGTGGCTTAGTTTTGATGATTTGGGATGATGATTTGGGATTTGGGATGATGATTTGGGATTTGATGATATGGGATGCTACATCCCCACCCCTTTGTTCCAAATCTTGTTCTCTCTTTTACTGTTATATCTATTATTATTTTGAAGAATCCACTTGCTGACCCTCTGTTGGGGGCTGAAAACAGGAAAATGTTGTGGGAAGGTTAGACCCTAGCCCACTGAGGTTTTGCTTCAATTCTCATACTTTTACAAAACAGCTGAACTGGTCATGACTATGTGACAAGGGAGAGGTAAAAAGGATAGATTTGCCAAATATTTAAGGGTCACTTGTACTCAAAACATCCAGTTTTAAAGAATTTCCACAATCAAATCCCTACCCTACTGGATACTCTCTACTAATTTTTTTTTTATTTCATTTCCAGTGGGGTTCTCTAGACAGTTCTTTGCTCTTTTGGGTATCCTTCTCTCCTCACTATTACCTTCCTTCCAGGATCTTTGGAAGCTAGACTTCAAAATTTTCCCTTAGTGTTTCTTGTTTTATCCACATGTGTGGTATTGCCACCTCCAGTGTGAAGGCAATGCCTTACATATAGGAGGTGCTTAATAAATGTTGATTGAATTGAATCCAATTCTTCCTGTTTGTGACTCTAAACTTAAATCTGCTAATCAGTCTGTTAGAGATCCCTGGGACACAGAGAGAATATATATAAAGGAATGACTGTGCTGTCTTCCCTGTAAGTAGGTGATTTCTCATCAACACAGCATGATTTGGAATTGTTCTTTCCAATAATAGTGCTAGATTTCAGCCCCAGAACAATATTTATTCACATTCTTTTCTATTCCTTCTGTGATTAATGGTAGATATTGGTGAGACAGTGAATTGACTGGATATGACATTACTATTTGTGACCTTGGAACATGCTGACATGTAGAGTGAAATGAGCTAAACCAAGAGAAGATTGTATTACACTAACAGCAATATTGCACAAAGAGTAACTGTGAAGGACTAACTATTCTGAATAATGTGGATACTCAGATCAACTGTGAAGGACTTCTAAAGGAAAATGTTATCTACCTCCAGAGAAAGAACTGATATATGGAAGTGTGTATCGTATGATGTTTTATATCTATCTATATCTATCTATCTATATCTATCTATATCTATATCTATATCTATATCTATATATACACATATATATGTATATGTATACATGTTGGCTTTCTCTAATGTGGGGTTGGGAAGGAGGGAGACAGCTTAGAACTCAAAATGAAAAAAAAAAAAAAGAACATCCTGACTTATATGGAAATGAAAGCTATGGCCTCGACTTAAAGAACTCCATATTCTAACTAGTGGAACTAATTGGTGCTGACCCCTGAGCATCATATAACACAGCTATAGGACAGCTCTGAGCAAAAGCTTCTTATGCCATGAAGCAAAGTTACACACAGTACCTGTACCCTGCAAACAACCACCACAATCCAAACTGGTATAGTTGCTAATGTCTATTTAACATTTTCAAAGTATTCTAGAGTTGAAAGATGTAATCCACCTTTTATAAATCAATACAGGGGATCATGTGTGGTCTCACACACTCTATTCCCTCGCCTGAACAGCTCAACAATATTGGATTGGAAATAGCAAATTCAAGAGCAGATAAGAATATTCTTCAGTGGTTCAGTGGAGTCTTTCAGTAGGACTTATGTCCAAACAAAGAACACTTTGAAAATTAAATTATTAGGGTATTTTCACAATTCTGTTTTTGACACATGAAGTAATTGTAGCAATTATAATACATGGCATTTATACAGTACTTTAAGGTTTGAAAAGCATTTTATAGGTATTATCTCATTTGATCTTTATAGCAAATATGGGAAGTAGGTAGTTATCTCTATTTTACAAATGAGGAAACCAAGGCAGACAAAGGTCAAGTGATTTGCCCAGAGTCACACAGCTAGTATCTGAGGCAGGATTTGAACTCAGGTCTTCCTAATTTCAGTTATAGCACTGTATCCACTTTGCCATCTATTTGCCTCAATTAATCAATAAACAAGAATTAATTAAACTTGCTTTATGCCAGGAATTGGGCTAAACACTGGGGATACTGAATTAAGCCTCTGTTGTCAGCAGAGATCATAGCATCATGACTGAAAAAGACCTTGACAGTTCAATTAGTCCATCTCCTTGCCTTTCAGCAGTACTTGTTCTAAAATCAACCTATTCTTCAAAGATAATTATTCTAAAAAAAAAACAAACCTCATAAATCCTTGTGGTAATTCACCACAAAGATCAGATATGAAAACAGAAGGAAGTTAAAGAGAAAAGAATAGATTCTATAAAATAAATGTAAAGTTTCACTTCCCTATATCATCAGTTCTGTTAAATATTTGTATTTAGGATAAGAGAATTTAGGGCTCTATGCTAATGGCTCTCAGATCTATTTATCTAGCCTTGATCTCTCTGTTGACCTCCAGTCTCATATCTCTAAGTGCCTGTTAGACATCTTGAAGTGGATGTCCTGTAGACATCTCAAACTAAACATGTCCAAAACTGAACTCATTTTCTTTCTTTCCAAACCCTCCCTATGTCTAAACTTCCCTGCTACTATTAAGAGCACACCATCCTCCCAGTCACCCACGCTGATAACCTTGGTGTCATCCTTGACTCCTCACTCTCTCTCGCCCACCATATTCAATCTATTGTTAAAGCTTGTCAATTTTACGTTTGAAGACCTCTTGAATATGCTTCCTTTTCACCTCTGATTCTACCACTACTGTGGTACAGACCATCATCACCTCATGCTTGGACGATTGCAATATCCTGCTGGTGGGTCTACCTGCCACAGGTTTCTCTCCACTCCAGTCTATCCTCCATTCAGTCACGAAAGTGATTTTCCTAAAACGCAGGTCCAACCATGTCCTTGCCTTCCTGGCTCCCTATCACTTCCAGGTTTACACATCAAATGCTCTATTTGGAGTTCAAAGCCTTTTGTAACCTATTCCTCCCTACCCTACTCCTACCTTTCCAGTCTTCTTACACCTTACACATATCCACACTCTTTGATCCAGTGACATTGACCTTCTGTTATTCTTCAAACAAGATACTCCATCTCCTAACTCTAGGCATTTTCTCTGGCTGCCTTTTACACATGGACTTCTCTCCCTCTTCATCTCTGTCTCCTGGCTTCTCTAGTTTCCTTCAAGTCCCAGCTAAAATCTCACTTTTCTACTACCTCTTAATTCTAGTGCCTTACCTCTATTGATTATTTCTTATTTATCTGATATATAAGTTGTCTGTACATGGTTGCTTGCATGTTGTCTTCCCCATTAGATTATGAGCTCTTTGAGAGCAGAGACTTGTCTTTTGCCTTTTTATTTATCCCTGGCACTTAGCACAGTGCCTGGAACATAGAAGGCATTTAATAAATGCTTATTGACTGACTGACATTTAATCCATCTGTATCACCTTATGTGAATAGGGAAAATGATATCATTTATCTTTAGAGAGTCCACAGAAATTATTTTAGTTGGCTAACAAATTAAATTATGCAATAGTATACTTCAAAAACAAGTTTGAAAGTTTTATAAATCATAGAGAGGATTGATAAAGATTTAGCATATTCAAGATCAAAACCAACCCACTTCTGAGATGCCTTCATACAGGTGTTCCCATAAAAATTGTTGACTGTTGATTAACTTGCCAAGCTGGAAAATCAAAGGCTTGATTAAACAGTAGACAGACAATCTCCTCTTCTAGTTTTATTTCCTTACCTTGCAAGGGGAACCAAGCTAACAGGCTGAGAACTGTCCACAAAGTCATGGTGTGAAGAGTTGTCTGTGACACTATCAACTTCCTCTTACTTCTGAAAACACAGAGTAGAGAGAGAGTGGTTTCTTTTTAAGGGAAAGAGGCAGAGTAACCATGACCTCATGTGGATCAGGTCCTATGTTTCCCCTCGTGGCCCCATCATTAGACTACAGCCCCCATAACCCTCACGCTGGAAATTTTTTAGGACTGAAATTGTGGTCTCTCCTTTGAAAGGCGTGACTGATGTAGCCATTACGAAATTAAATGTCAATGTATATGTGAAATATTGGTAAACTCAGTTAAATTTTTTTTCAGTTAAAACTATTTGTGTTTGGATGTCAGCAATACTCTCATATTTCTTTTGTGTTTCAGTCCAGACCTGGGATTTTAAAAATGTGGAGAACTTCTGGTGTGGAAACTCCTTCCACTGACATATATTGGCTTCTTGTTTAGTAACTTATGGTCTTTGAGAGTTGTTTGGGGCACTGAGAAGTTTAGTAACTTCACCATGGTCATAAAACCAGTTATGTTTCAGAGGCATAACTTGAACTCAGGCCTACCTGACTCCTAGGCCTATCTCAAATCTTCCACTTTTTTTTTTTTGCTGCTTTTCACTTCTATTAGATAGTCATTATTCACAGTGAACTACAATGTACTTCCTGTCACATTACTTCCTAAATCTCAAAATATATTTAAAAGTTCTAGATTTAGAACCATATGGAATGTTAGAGATCATTCTAGTCTATCCTCCTCACTTTATGAATGAAGAAACTGAGGCCCAGAGAAATACAACGATTTTTCTAAGGTGATATAGTAGGAAAGTAAGGATTAGGGGACAGGTATGTAGCTCAGTGGATAGAGGGCCTAGAGTCAGGAGGACCTGAGTCCAAATCCAGCCTCAGACACTTACTAGCAGTGTGACCCTGGCCAAGTCACTTAACCTCTGTTTGCCTTAGTTTCCTTAACTGTAAAATAGGGAGCCTGGAGAAGGAAATGGTAAACCACTCCAGTATCTTTGCAAGAAAACCCCATAAATAGGATGATGAAGAGTTGGACACAACTAAACAACAGCAACAAAATAGGATTTGAACCTGTGACTTCTTATTCTAGATCAAATACTTTTTTCATTGCACCATGTTAATTCTGGTGTCTTTAGCCCTTGCAACAGCCCTTGATGGTGGTTAGGGACCTAATGATTTATTGGCTCTAATTAACAGAAAGGCTGAAGTACAGAAAAGATATTTAAATTGCCTAAGGTCATATGACAGAACCAGGATCATAACCCAAGGTAAGGGTATGCTGGAGCCAGCACAAACTGACTCTCAAGAGCCGATTGTTAAATTTTCAGGATGAGCTACATTTGTACTCAGGGAATTACTACAAAGCAGGACTTGATTTATTGTTTTCTGGATTGTCTAGACTTAAGAAAATGATAGAAAAATGCTAACAATGCAAATTAAACTTTAAAATGTGTCAGGGTGCATTTTCCACCCCCACTTACCCCCCCCCCCCAGAGCTGCTTGTTAAACATTTGCCAATACACCACTGGCCCAGGGCCAGTAGGTTATGATGACTATTTACAAAAGAAAATTTTTAAGAAAAAATATTACTAATTAGAATGAAAGAAGCTGCAAATTCTACCTATGATTTCACCAGTGTAGAGCAACTGATAAAAAAAAATACTTCAACTTCATGTCATTTATATGGTAGATATAGGAAATGGTTTCTGCTCATAGTGAAAGGAGTTAGAAACTTCTTGCACCAAGAGAAGTCAGCTGAGCAAATCTAAACAGTTCCAATAGGAGTCCATGCTCAGGGGCACTTCAGCCAACATGACTATGAAAAAAAGACTCCATATCCCAGAATACGGTGGGCCAAAAGCCCATAACAGAAAGGTATATAGACCCCAAACAGGGCTTAGGAGAGAGAGTGTGTTGGGATCTGGAAAGTGGCAGTGAGCAAGGAACCCATCTAAGAGTGAAGAGTGAGGGAGAACAGTGGCAGCACCAAAGGTCTTGTCTCTTAGTCCAATGCTTAAGGGTTCCTGAGCTGAGGTGAGATCTGCAGAAGTCACAGGGATCCAGTCATACTGTACAGACAAAATGGGGTACCAGACACAGACATGGTCTTCACTGTGGGTTCTCCAAGTCCACAAATGTTACAGAAGCCTCACTACTGATGTTATGAATTTGTTTCTCGATATTGGGCTTATTAGATATGTCTCCAAGATTGAAACTGGTCTCTCTACTCTCAGTAGACTCTGGTTCCTTCTTTTTGGAATTACCTCTGGGTGATCTCTTGCTTGGACACTCTTCATCTCTGTCCCATACAGCTACATTATGTACAGAGAATTCTCTAGTTACAGATCGGCTTTCCAACCTACTTTGTTTAGAGTTGCTATACCCAAGGAAAAAGACTAATTTTTGTTTATGATTTATGGAGCTCAGATCATGACTTTATCATCACATCCTGTACAGTCTCATCCTCCTAGAACAACAATCCCTGAAAGTTAGAGAAGGGGCAAGGGCTATTATGCCAGTTTTACAGATGAGAAAAACTGAGGCCCGGAGAGGTTGGGTAGTATACCCAAGGTTGTTTATTGAATTAGTGATACAGTGGAAAGAAGGAAGGGAGCAAGCATTTTATTGAGCACCCACTTTGTGCACTCAACTATTATGAAATTGAAATCAGAGGACTTGAGTTTGAATATGGGCTCTGATCTTTCCTACCTGTTGACCTTAGATAAATCACTTAACTTCTCTGGACTCATTTTCCTCCATTGTAAAAAAACAGAACTAGACATTCTAAAAGGTCCTTTCCATCACTACGTCTATGATCCCATGACTGTTTCAGTATATAAAGAAGTTGAGAATAGAAGTGAAGTCTTATGACTCCTGAAGGCAATTCTTTTTTCTACTCTTTTTCGATTCTTTTTTTGATGTATGCTCTTGAGATCCCCTAACAGTCACTTTCTTTTTTTAAAAAAATATTTATTTTTAACATTTAAAAAATTTTGAATTCTAAATCCTCTCTCTCCCTCCAGCCTCTGGAGAAGTAAAGCAATAGGATATCAATTATAGATGTGAAGTCATGCAAAACATATTTCCATATTATCTATGCCACAAAAAAGCAAGAAAAATAAAGAAAGTGAGAAAATTATACTTCAGTTTGTACTCAGAGTTCACCAGTTCTCCCTCTGGAAGTGGACCACAGTCACTTTCAATTCAGCTCTTGGACTTCCCCAATATCACCATGCTTCAGAATGAATCTTTGTTTTCTCATTTACCAGAATCCTTTCCTCCTTTTTTCATTCTCAAGGAAGAACATTGCCCAGAACAGGCATTTTTTTTTCCTCACAAAGAGGCAGCCTATTACTGCGGGAAGCACACTGGTTCTGGAGTCGTAAGATTTGGGTTCAAATTCTATCTGTGATACCTCCTACCTCTGTGACCTTGGGCAGGAAATTAAATGTCCTTGAGCTATAGTGTCTTCATCTGCAAAATGAGGGGATTGGACAGGAAGGCCTCTGAGACCCCTTCCAAAACTAGAGCTTTGATTCCCTACATCTTTCCCTATAAAGCAATGATTTCCAGCCTGTGGGCAGAATAATAATAATAGCTAATATTTATATAGCTCTTAATATATAGCTCTTACATAGCTCTTAATAGTTCCAGGCACTGTGCTAAGTGCTTTATAATCATCTCATCTGACCTTCATAACAACTCTGGGAGGTAGGTGCTATTATTATCCTCATTAAATAGTTCAAGAAACTTAGGCAAACAGAAGTTAAGTGACTTGCCCAGGGTCACACAGCTAGTATATATCTGAGGCTGAACTTGAACTCAGGTCTCTCTGACTCCAGACCTAGTGTTCTATCCACTGGGCCATCTTGCTGTTCCCAGAAGAGTGGTGGGGGTGGAGAAGTTGTAGAGTTATTGTCATTGATGTGGGAAGCTGCAAAAAAGTAAAGAAATTTCTAGAGACTAACTAAATAGTGCATCATAATACATGTATTACTCTCTTAAGAGGATTTAGATGCTGTGGAGATTAATATTAAAATAAAATTTTAAAGCATTACTGAATATATGCTAACTTTTTGTGATTATGTATTTACTCAAGTCCTGGAAACTAATAATGCAGTTAGTATCGCGCGCGCGCGCGCGTGTGTGTGTGTGTGTGTGTGTGTGTGTGTGTGTGTGTGTGTGTGAAATTTTTTTTTTCAAGTAGTTCTCCAAAAATGTGAGAAACACTGAAATAGTTTACCAATCAATGCCTTTAGGTCAAAAGACATGGACTTGTTTCTGGGAGAGTCAGATGGGGCAGCCTATGGTAGGGTATGTCTAACCATAGGATGTTGACTGATGTACCAAATTTTGAACTCATTACTTAAATTGCTTGTGTGCAAACATCAAGGACTATATTTCTAAGAAACAGAAGTGAAAGTAACTACTTGAGATTTTGTAATTTAAGTCAATGAAAATACTCTGGGAAAAGGTTTGAATTAATTAAATTCAGGGAGTCATAAAGAGGAAGACTGTTGCAATTGCAGGCTTTTGTAGTTTGTACTGTTTGGTGAAAACCCCCAAAATATACATGAGTGGAGGAAGAGGGTAAGATGAGGAAGTGTTATGTGGTACAGTTGAACTGTTAATCAGCTTTTGTGTGTTAAAGACTCAAATCGAATGTTGTTCATTACAAAAAAAAAATCTGCTTAGTGTGCTTTCAGTACAATGCCTACAACTTGGATATACTTTAATTTGATCAGGGAATAAGGTGAAGTTCACCAGAATTCTAATTAATTATATTTTTTTGTTGCAACCAGGGAGAAAAAGACCTAAACACATTTACTTTTTCCTTGTATGAGAAATCTAGGTATCATTTTCTCTATTTGCCATCTGTGGAAAACTATTAACTCAGAGAAAGAACAGGAAAAAAATAGCAGGACCATGTGTTTAAAAAAAAAAAAAACAAACCACCGGGACAATAATGGACGGTCCTTGATATATGCACAGAGTAAAAAAAAAAAAGGTCTGTTTGCTCTGTTCATATGTTTTCTCTCATGACCGAAAGGACATTTAGCTTGTACATTTTCCCCCCAGAGAACAAGTTCATTCTTCAGACTACAAAGAATATATCTTATTCACCTACAGATGTGGTATTTGGTCACTGCTAGACCCTGAGAAAGCATCATGGCCTTCCATCCTACTCAAAAATGAAGTTGTCACAGATGGAAATATTGCTAGCTTGCCATGTTCCTGTCATGGATCCTGTGGCTTGTGTGGTAGCACCCACTCTCTCTTCTCCTCTCTGTTTTTGTGGCCAGGCAGCTAGCTTATTGAGTTGTGTGTGTGGCAGGGGAAAAGAGCAGGCTAGGGCTGCTAAGGATCGACTGTGAGGCAGAGAGTGAGGAGAGAAACTTGGTTGCATCTCCTGCCCATATATCGATTCAACACAAATTATTGTGAACATCTGATATATGATTAGTGTTGGAAGAGGTCTTGCAATTGAAGAAAAATGATCATTTTGCTATCTGTTTTTAGGAGACATTCACAATTACCTATGTGTCCTGGTATTAGGCATTGTCAGTTACATGTTTATTAGGTTTAGGGGTGTATGTGTGTGTGTGTGTGTGTGTGTGTGTTGGTGTTGGAGAGGAATACTGTGTAGAGAAAAGAATTGTCTTTTGTGAACTTTGAGGATGACTTTCTTGTTGAGGATAAATTCTGATCTGTTTAAAATAATGGGGATTTGGTAGGTTGTTGTTGTTGTTGTTGTTAATTTTCTTGGTTTTCCTAAAGGAGAAGTTAGTTAATTAAGTATCATGAATAATCCACCAAAGACCCACCAGATGCTACCAGGCTTCCCAGTTCTCTCAGAAGAGACTCACAATTAGAAAAACAGATGTAACAATGCAGGGCTGAGGGAGGCTGGGGTGTTTGCTGTCTCTTTGTAATGTGGCCCCTAGCTTTGAACCTATGTGTATGGGGTAGTTTCAGTCCTAGGGGAGCCTGACCTATAAAGAAAGGAGCCTCTCTGGCTCTTTACACACCCCTTCTCCTGAGCCCTGGAAAAAATAATTTAAAGCTTAGTTTTGGCTCATGCCTAGGATCTCCCCAAAAAGGGGAGTAGAAAGAAGGTATTCAATATACTTTGCAAGTAAGTGTAGAGGTTGATTTAATCAATCAATCAATCAACCTATCCCATTTAACTAAACTATCAAACAGGTATCTAGCTCTGATACTTCAACCAGGTACAGATACTTCTTTGGAATCAGTCAATTAATCAGTTAATCTAAGGCATTGAACTACCTGGTTAATCAATTTAGAAGGCATGAAGGTCATTGGAAGAAGTGAAGTGATGCTTCACAGGAGATGTATTTTTATTGGCTAAGGAGAATTGATCACATCCTGTGGCTCTTCTATAAAGTAGAAAGCCAGTTTGGAACTCTAGTACTCTAGTGTCTGGCCAGTGAGTAGTGGAAGCATTCCATGAGAGGGAATGACTTGGGAATGGGGGAATAGGAAAGTGTCTCTGTCTCTTCCCCACCAGCTCTCAACTCCTACCTTGACCAGAAGACAATATTGTGAATTTTGAAAGGTCCAGATGGTTTTGGACATCCCATCAGCATTCCAACCTCATCTCTGGAACAATTAATGTCAGTTTCTTTATGAAAGCAAAGGACAAACTCGACTTTCTGAGGAAAGGCAATTTCTGGATTCTCCAAGAAAGTCAGCAGAATCCTTTACTATAACTCAGGGGAACTTAACAAAAAGACTCCAGGAGCTGTGAGTTACCTCAGAATTAAGTGCGCTTGAGCTGACTTTCTCCTGGACTCGACATGTACTTCTGAGATAGCGTGGCACACACTTTTGGATGTTGTGTTCTGGACCAACTGTTCTTACTATGGCACCTTAGGAAATATCACTTTCTAAGAGCTAGTTAAGTCTGTCTGACTGATATCAATTGATAACCATTGAAGAAAGCTTATGAATGGGATTACCCCATCCCCTCAAGGTCTCCTGGAATCCTGAGGGGAGAAGTACCCACCTGGCTCTGGGGATCCAGGCTGACAATTAGAATGGGGTAGGAGAGTAGCCCCAGAGTCTGTGCTACATAATATATAAAATGTTTGGCAATGCTTATTTCCAGAGGTGGGATTGAAAGCTAGGTTCTCTGACTTCAAATCCAATATTCTTTATACTGTACCAGGCAGCACCTGAGGGACAGACTTATTAGCAGCCTAGCTAGGAAATAAAATGCTAAAGGATCAGTAAAGATAGGGGATTTTCCCCTAGGC
>NW_020954594.1:1645243-1658968 GCF_900497805.2 Vombatus ursinus
GTGTGGGTGTGGGTGTGTTTGTGTTCTGAGAATAAAAGAGGGCTTTAAACTTTCTTAATGACCTTTCATAATTGCTTTGAAGAGCTTATGGCCTTTCCCAAATCAGGTCAAGAAATGTAAAAAAAAAAAAGAAAGAAAAAGAAATGTATACCTCATGCCACAACCTAGAAGATGCCCCCAGATGACTCTACCAGTAAACAACAGCTCATCCTCTTCAGAATTTTTGAGGCATTTAGTGTGTGGTCACACAGAGTGACCTGGCCTTCTAAACTGGGGTGTTAGGCTTCAAACAGCTGCTGATTCCGAATAAGGTTTAAAAAAAAAAAACACCCCACAGGTCAAGGAGGCAAACCAGCTTGAGCCGACTCTGCTAACACTGCATTGGCTTTCTTGAAAACAGAGGAAGGGCTAGGAAAGAATAATGGCAATTCATTTTATGATAGAGATGATTGCACAGTCCAGTTAACTTGCTTAATTTTTAGCTTAATGAATTCAATTCTGTGGCCACTAAAATTAGATCTATTGTGTCTCTTCAAGGGGAACCCTGGTAAAAGAACGTGACTAGAAAATGCTAAGTGAAAATAAATTTATACATTTAGTTTTGTACAGCAACCCCACCTGCCATGAGGCTAGAGAGCTGAGTTTCTCAATAGACCCTGAACCTTTGAATCACTTGTTTTCATCATTGGAGACCCTCCCACCAACTGATACTCTGCCTGGATTCATTCCCTAAAGGTTAGCATATTCCAACACCCTGTTACTCTCTCCCATCTCAGTGATACTGAATCCCAGACTTTGGAAGAACAAATTCCCCTCCCCAATATCTGCAGTCTGCTGTCTCATTCCCCACTAAGCCTCTAATGTCTGACTTCACTTCTGTCTTCCTCTTTCACCATGCCCTCTGGAACTCCTACCATAAATTTCTTTTCATTTTTATACTTCTCTTGTTCTCTTCATCTTTTGGCTCTTTACCAGATCCGGCTTCCTCCAAACATTGCATCCCAGGCCATCCTTTCCAATACTGATTCTCTCATACTTCTCTCATATGCCCTCATTCACAGGTGCCAGTTGGGAATGGGGACCGTTCCCTTCTATTCATTGCCATTTCCAGAATCTCCCCTTTGCCATTACTCAGTAAACTCTCAATCTTTGAGATTTACACTCTCCTAATTTATCACCCAATCCAGATTCTGGTGACTACCCAGAACATTTTC
The DNA here is from genome assembly GCF_900497805.2 of Vombatus ursinus. Taxonomy (NCBI): domain Eukaryota; kingdom Metazoa; phylum Chordata; class Mammalia; order Diprotodontia; family Vombatidae; genus Vombatus; species Vombatus ursinus. Next base: position 1,646,458 of record NW_020954594.1, read on the forward strand.
CTCCCATTTTCAATGAGTTCAGTGCTGATCTCACAGTTTCCCTCTCCACCCCAACTCCTAACCTAATATTAGGGGACTTACATGCTGATGTTCTCTTATGTAGTAAGAATTGTCCCCTTACATTTTGCATGGGAGTGTCCTTGTGTGGCTTGAGGGAGACAGGGTAGACATCTCTAATCTTTTCTCCACTCACCCCTCACCCTTCTCCAAGGGAGATTTAATTTCCTACCAAGAGGGGAAGCAAGAGGTTGGGGCCAGAACCTTGGTTGCTCTTCTTTTCTCAGAAAGAGGGGCTACCAGGCTAGAATTATATTTTTCTGCTCTTTTAAATATTATTAGTCCCCTGGGGATGTGGTTTTCAGAGAGTCCCATGCCAATAGACTTTGGGACTCAGGTTACACTTAAATATTCGAACTTTCTAGTTCCTCAATTTACTCAGCTGCTATAACCTACTCCTCTACTCAGTAGTATGCTGGTAACATATGTTTATGTTTAACAACCAGCTTTCAAAAAAAAAGTATGCACTCCACACTTTTAGCTTTAGTCTGCACTATTAACATTTTCTCCATTACTTTCTTGAGTCTAGACAACCAACAAAACAATAACTCAAGCCCTGATTTGTAGTGTTCGCTGATTTCCAAGATGTAAATGCTCACAGTGAAAATTTACCAATGTCTCTGGAGAACCAGAACAGGCTTCATTCAGCATATCCCTGCCTCTCCTCTAGCTCAGCTACACAGAGATGGTCATACCTCTGATTATGTCCTTAATCATCACCTACAAGTGTACTACTTCCATCTTTAAGAACTCTGAAATTTATTTATCCAGTTGTAATCTTTTATCATTCCATATTTCCCTATGATTTAACTATTTCTTAGTCTATTCCTCACCCTCATGGTGACTTATAATCTTCAGTACCTTCCTAGACGATAACCCACATTCTGGCTATACTTTCCTCCTCTCTTAATCTTGACTGATCCTTTGGTGAACCAGTTCAACTCTACACTACTGTTAACTTTCAAATCCCTCGCTTTTCACAAAGTGCCATCACCATTCATGCTTTGTCAAACCCCAACCTTGAATTACTCTCACCATCTTTCTCCTTTGCTCCTCCTCACAAGCTATTGAATAGAGCTGGAAGAAGTCACAAACCCTTTGTGATATTGACTAGGTCCAATCCAAATTTATGCTATATAATCTCAACTGGGCATTCAGGACAACAAAGTAATCTTTCGTTAATTCTCTATCTCTTTCTTCATGGCAGTAACCTCAACCTTCTTCTTCTCTCTGCAACCTTCCCATAGAACCCTTTACCTTATAAACTCCTTCAGGACGGGGACTCTCTGACCTTTTTCTTTTTATCCCTGGTGCTTAGCATATAGTTGGTTGATTGGTTGTTGTCCTTCATTTTCAAAGAGGACCAAAATGACATCACTATACTAGAGTCAAGTTTTTGTGTGTCCAACTGTGGCTGATCAGACTAATACGAACTCAGAATGTTCTACCACAGGTTGGGCACAAATAGTCCTTGTGAACCTTTGGGGTAGATTCTCTAAGTTTGTGAATCTTGCATTTCTCTTGAATTATTTCAGTTCTGCTTTGCTTATAGAGCTCAGCACCTTCTAGGATGTGGGCATGCCATGATGAGAGGTCCTGTGCCAGTGTCTCCCATGTTACACAATCAATTCCAAAGTGCTTAAGAGAGACCTTGAGAGTGTCTTTGTATCACTTCTTCTGACCACCATGTGAACATACATCCTGTGTGAGTTCTCCATAAAATAGTCTTTTTGGCAAGCATATGTTTTGCACTCAAACAACGTGGCCAGACCATCGGAGTTGCTCTTTCTGAAGCAGAGTTTGAATGCCTGGCAGTTTAGTTGGAGAAAGGACCTCAGTATCTGGTATCTTTGGTAAAGAGGTAATATATGATTGCTGATTGATTTTTAGATAGTGTGGGCTCAGATCACCTTAGCTTAGAAATCTCACTACTATGGATTTTCTCAATGCATTTAACCCAGATTTTCCTATTCTAGTGTCAATCGAAAAGTCTAAACCCAATTTCTGTAGCCAGATATAAATTGATTTGCAATGGAAGACATTGTTTGGGAATAGACAAGAGAGTAAAAGTGGTCTCCTACTAAATAAACCCTGCCAATAGATCCAGTTTTAATGGACCTCAATCTGGGAGATACATTACTAGGAGTAGGAAGCTGAGGACTTTACCTCTTATTTCTCTGAAAAAAACTGTGGCCATTTGCTTTGAGCTCCCTCTCCTCTCCTCATCTTACACTCCTTTGACATTGTTCCTCTTCCTCCCACAACATATCCTCCTTCACTGCAATCTCTGATGAAGAGGTGGCTCTTCTCTTATCCAAGGTCAACCCCTCTATATGTACTTCTGATGCCATTTACTTCAGCCTTCTCCAGCATATTGTCTCCACTTTAAGTCCCCTTCCCTTCATTTTTAATCTCTCCCTATCTACTGGTTCCTTCCTTGCAGCCTACAAAAATGCCCAAGTTCTCCCCTTTCTTAAAAAATACCCTCACTATACGATCATCCCTGCTAGCTATCATCTTAAGTCTCTCTTCCCTCTCCCAGCTAATCTTGAAAAAGTTGCCCACATATCCCTCTATCTCTTCTTCTCTTACTCTCTTCTAAATCCTCTGAAATCTTCTGACCTCATTATTTCACTGAAAATGCTCTTTCCAAAGTTAACAATGAACATTCAACTGCTAAATCTAATGGCTTTTTCTCAGTCCTCATCCTTCTTGATCCATAGGTTGCAGCATTTGATACAGTTGATCACCTTCTGCTTCTCTCTGGGTTTTCGTTCTTTGTTTTTTTTTTTTTTTGTTTTTTTTTGGTGAGGCAATCGGGGCTAAGCAACTTGCCCAGGGTCACACAGCTAGTGTCAAGTGATTCTCTCTCGGTTTTCATAACCCCCTTCTTTCTTGGTTCTCTTACTTATCTGACTGCTTCTTCTGAGACTCTTTTAGTAGATCTTCATCTATGTCACATTTGCTAACTGTGAGGATCCTCCGAGGATCTGTCCTGGTATTCTTTTCTCTCTATACTAACTCATTTGGAGCCTCTCATCAATTACTGTGGGTTTAATTATCATCTTTATGTAGATGATTCCCAGATCTACATATCTGCCCTACTCTTGCTCTTAAGCTCCAGTCTCTCATTATTAATTGTCTGCTGGACATTTTGAACTGGATGTCCTATAGGAATCTCAATTTTGCCATGCCTAAAACGGAATTTTCTTTCCCCATAAACTCACTTGTTCTCTCAAATCCCTTACTATTGGGGACAGTATCATCCATCTAATTAGCCAGGTTTGCTCTTGGCTCCTCAATCTGGCTCATTCCACATATATAAACCAAAGGTTGCAAATTGTGTTGCTCCTATCACCACAACATCTTTCTTTCTACTCACAGAGTCAACATTTTAGCTTTGGCCCTCCTCATTTCTTGATTGTATACAGCAACCTCATAATTGATCTTTCTCCTGACTCTAATCCATTTTCTATACCACTACTAAATTGATTTTTCTAAAGCATAAGTTCAGCCTTTTCACTCACCACATGCACTTAATAAACTTCGAGTCTAGTGGCTTCTTACTACCACCAGGGTCAAATATAAGTTCCCATTTAGCATTTAAAACTTTTCACAATCTGGTCTATTTCTATTATCTTCTAAGACTTTCTTCTATGCATGCTACAGTCTAAATACATAGGCTGTCCATCAGTCTTGAAATGTTCTTATCTCTACCTCTTAGTATCCCTGGATTTTTTTCAAGACTCAGCTCATTCCACTTCTATAGAAGGTTTTTCCTGGGTTCCTCAATTGCTATGGCCTTCCCTCTAAGATTTCCTTGCATCTACTTCATATGTACCCTATATATGGCCGGAAGTGTACATTTTTTCTCTCCTGGTAAAATATAAATTGCACGAGGGCAGGAACAAGTGCATAGTACATGGTAGAGTTAATGTATGATTGTTGATTGATTTTTAGATAGTGTGGGCCCAGATCACCCTAGTTTAGAAATCTTATGGATTTTCTCATAGCATTTAACCCAGATTTTCCTGTTCCAGTGCCAATCCAAAAGCCTAAATTCAACTTCTATTGAGTTTATATCTGGTGCCAGACATAAACTGATTTTCAATGGAAGACACTGTTTGAGAATAGACAAGAGAGTAAAGTAATCTTCTAATAATAATCCTTACCAATACTTCCAGTCTTAACGGAGCTTAATCTAGGAGATATATCACTAGGAGTATGGTAACATGAACGAAATTGTCCTTAAACTTGTTAAAATTAACAAAAACAACCTTTGCTATAGACATACATAACATGACTTAGCTTGGCTTCAGAAAGGGCACATGAATGCCTGACACCAGATGACTGTAGACTTTTTCTGAGACATCCACAATGTCTAGTCATACACTGTACAATTGTATCTCACTTCAATCAACACAGTAGGGGCCAAACATACTAAATAACCCCCAAAGAGGACTTGAAAGCCTTCTGGGGAGAAGCCTGCCTCTCAAAGGAGTTTTTTATTCTAACCAGTCCTGAATGATTTCAGAGGCTAAAAGAGCAAGGTCTGGCCTGAGACATGATTTAGAAAAGCCTTAGCCAGAGGACAAAATTGCCAAAGGGGCGGTCCTGCTAGAAAATCCTTCCATTTCTGACTGGAATGGAGAAATTAATTGTGCCCTCAGTCCAGAGGTGGATAATGCCACTTTTAATGGAGGATAAATATAATGACCACAGTAACAGCTAATGATATGATCGGGAAGGAGCTCACTCAATTTTGCTGTGACTGGAAGACGCACTGTCTTGGTTGTTAAAGCATCTAGGAGTCATTTAAAGTGAGATGCTCCTTTAATGGAATGAGCTCATTACAGTGGTACCACAGCTTTTCCTAAAGTTCATAGCAATTAAAATCAGAAATAAAAAGACAAATGCCAGAGAAGTTTGGCAGTATAATTGTTGTATGTAGAGTTTTCTTTTTAATGACTTGTTTGTTTCAAATAAATACAACTGAATCATACTGAATAAAATACAGTAAATGACACAATAGCTTAAGACCCTCCAATCTTCAAAAACGTCAAATTTAGAATTCTCTCTTCATAGGCAAAACACTTTTGGATAAGATTCTTCTTATCCAGTGGGAATTAAAGAAGGGAGGAAACAATCTATTCTTTCCTTTACCCATCTATATAGACTGTAGAGAGCCTATGACTGTTTTGAACAGTATACAAATTTAGCCGAGTGGTAGCAGTTGAGTGATAGTGTAAATTGCTTGTAAGAATTGATTGTATACAAAGTTTGATTACTCATCTCCATCATTTTAAACCTACTTGCTGTTAGCATAATTTTACATGTATTTTTTAAAATATTATGTTACTTCTGCATGTAGAGTCAATTTTTTTCCTTCTATTTGAATTTTCATTACAATTTGTAATTTTCCTGGGGAAATTCAATATGTTTAAGCATTAAAAAGAAGCAAATCCATTTTTGGCCCTATGTTTAAAGATGAAAATCATTTGTTATCACCTAAGAAAATATCATTCTTTTATAAAGTGAATTTTTAACTCAAATAGATGTTAAGTCTTTCCCCATCTCTCTACCCCCAGCAGCCATTTAGACTTTTCATCTCATTATTTCTCACACATGTGCTGGACTACAATTTAAATGCAAATGATCTCATTCCTCATTATCTGCAAAGTTCACAGCAGATTGTGTACAGTTTGTGACTGTGCCAATGCATGTGAAAATTAAACCACAGTTCATCTGTATTCGAACACTTTCATTACCCTGGGTAAATTCAAAAGGGCGATTCATCACTGGTTTTAAATTATACACTTGAGTTGCAGTGCACCAAGGTTTACAGAGAAACAACTTCTATTTACTGCATAGGAAAGCCTTCCTACAATCACACGGAGCTCAGAATTCTTCCACAGCATCCATGCAATTAGTTCCCAATGACACCAGGTAATTGAAATGAGAAACTTCATTTTAATGTGAATACAATTACTTGAGTGGAAAAGAAGCATTTATGATAATGCCACACACAACTGGATGACCTCTAGGCCCTCTATACACCACCAAGAACATTGCCACATGAGTCTAAAATGCAATAGAGCAATAATCAATGATTCAACTGAACCACCACTTTAGGTGATTTTTCTTTCTTTTCTTTTATTGTAAAAACACACCTTTCAAACATAAAATTATTGGACTTCTGGTGCCAAGATAGCATAGTGAGGAAGGAACCCTCTGAAGCCCTCCCAAATTCCCCATCAAATAACTAGAAAACTGCCTCAGAATTGATGTAGGAGGAGGGAGGCAGCTTACTAGCCCAGCAGGAAAGGTCTGTCTCACTGGAGTGGGAGGGAAGCGAGGTCCAGGAGCAGCAGCAGCAGCAGCAGCAGCAGCAGCCAGCCTCACAGCAGGGGGCCTGCAGCAAGGCTCCAATCCTGGGGTAATCCACCAGCAAGGCCCCGCCCTCCTGCAAACCAGCAGCCCTTAGGGAAATGAGCAGTCTGTGCAGTGCAGCAAGGTCCCAGTCCCAGCACAAGCCACCAGTGAGGCCTTGACCCCATTGCTGACCAATAGTGAGGCCCTGCTGTGGGGCTGATCAACAGCAAGAGAGACCCCATTTCCATAGCACCCCAGCAGCAGGGCCCCACCTCGGGGCAGACTAGCCACAAGATCCCTCCTCCAGGGCCAGCAACCAGAAAGACCATAACATAAATTACCATAACAACTCAGTAGCAAGGCCCCACCCCTGGAGCAGGCCTGCAGCTAAAATCCACAACCAGGGGTGGCCCCATCCCTCAGTGCAAGCCAGAAGGAAAGTAAGCATCTAAGCCTTGATGCCCAATGAAAGCCAGCAGTAAGACCCAGAGCCCCAGCAACAAAAGCTTGAGGCAGTGCAGGACCAGAGCCCTACTCTTACATAAAAAACATCATCACAAAAAAAGGCAGAAAAAAATGAGCAAAAAACAAAAACAAAAAAGGCGCTTGACTATAGAAAGTTACTATGGTGATAGGGAGTATCAAGGCATAAACTTAGAACAGGACAATAGTGTCAAAATGGCTACAACTGATGCCTCAAAGAAAAATGTAATCTGGTTTCAGGCCCAAAAAATTCCTGGAAGAGCTTAAAAAGGATTTAAAAAATCAAATTAGAGAAGTAGAAGAAAATTGGGAAAAGAAATGAGAGTAATGCTAGAGAATCATGAAAAAAGAGTCAATAGCATGGGAAAAGATATACAAAAATTTACTGAAGAAAATAACTCCCTAAAAACAGAAATGGCCAAATGGAAAAAGAAGTACAGAAGCTCACTGAATTAAATAATTCCTTACTATGCCTAAAGGGCTATAAAACTGTGCATACTCTTTGATCCAGCAATATCACTTCTAGGTCTGTATCCCAAAGAGAGCATACAAATGGGGAAAAGGACCTACGTGTACAAAAATATTTATAGTAGCACTTTTTGAGGTGGCCAAAAATTGGAAATTGAGGGGATGCCCATTAATTGAGGAATGGCTGAACAAGTTGTGGTATATGAATGTAATGGAATACTGTTGTGCTATAAGAAATGATGAACAGGCAGACTTCAGAAAAACCTGGAAAGACTTACATGAACTGATGCTGAGTGAAGTGAGCAGAACCAGGAGAACATTGTGCACAGTAACATCCACATTGTACGATGACTGACTTTGACAGACATAGCTCTTCTCACCAATGCAAGGATGTAAGATAACTCCAAAAAATTCATGGTGGAAAGTGCTATCCACATGCAGAGAAAGAACTATGGAGTCTGAATGCAGATCAAAGTATGCTATTTGCTCTCCCTTTTTGTTTTGTTTTGTTTCTTCTTTCTCATGGTTCCTCCTATTGGTTCCAATTCTTCTGTACAACATGACTGATGTGAAAATATGTTTAATATGAATGTATATGTAGAGCCTATATCAGATTGCACACTGTCTTGGGGAAGGGGAAGGAGGGGGAGAAAATTTAGAACTCAAAATTTTATGGAATTAAATGTTGAAAACTAAAAACTAATTAATAAAGAAGGGAAAATGTATAATATATTGCATTTTATAAAGAATATTAACATTTTAAAACCTGAAGAAATAAAAGAAAATAATTCTTTAAAAATTAGAATTGAGGGGACACCTAGGTGGTACAGTGGATACAGCAGGAGTCAGGAGGACCTGAATTCAAATCCAGCCTCAGACATTTGACACTTACTAGCTGTGTGACCCTGCGCAAGTCACTTAACCTTGATTGCCTTATTAAAAAAAAAAGAAGAAAAATTAGAATTGAGCAAGAAGACTCTAATGACTCTATGAGATATCAAGATATGATAAAACAAAATTGAAAAAGTAAAAAAATAGAAGAAAATGTGAAATTTCTCACTGGAAAAACAACTGACATAGAAAATAGATCCAGGAGAGAAAACATAAGGATTATTGGACTACCTAAAAGTCATGATTAAAAAAAAAAAAAGCCTAGACAACATCTTTAAAGAAATTATCAAAGAAAACTGCCCTGATATATTAGAAGCAAAGGGAAACAGAAATTGAAAGGATCCACCAGTCACCACCTGAAAGAGATCCCAAAATGAAAACTCCCAGAACATCATAGCCAAATTCCAGAGCTTGCAAATCAAGGAGAAAGTACTGCAAGCAGTCAAAAAGAAACAATTCAAATATCATGGAGCTACAGTCAGAATTTCACAGGATTTTGCAGTTTCCACATTAAAGAATCAGAGGATTTGGAATATGATATAACAGAAGGGAAAAAGTTAAGAGTACAATCAAGAATCACCTAACCAGCAAAATTGAATATAATCTTTCAGTGGAGGGGGGAATTGATATTTAATGAAATAGAAGACATTCAAGCATTCCTAATTAAAAGATCAGAGCTGAATAAAAAATTTGACCTCCAAATATAAGACTCAAAAAAAACATAAAAAGGTGAAAAAGAAACAAGAAAGAGAAAACATAAGAAATTCAATAAGGTTAAACTGTTTATATTTCTATATGGAAAGATAGTATTTGTAACTCAACAACTTTATTACTATAAGAGCAACTAGAAAGAGTATATGTAGACAGAGGGAGTGGTTGTAAGGTGACTTTGATGAGATGATACCCCAAAAAACAAAATAAAAGGGTGAGAAAGAAAACTGCATTGGAAGGAGGAGGGGAGATTGAATGGTGTAAATTTTTCCACCTAAAAGAGGCATGAAAGAGCTGTTATAATGGAGGGGAAGATGGGGGTGGGACGTGTGGTGCGCAAAGCTTAAACCTTACTCTCATCAAAAAGATATAGGAATTTATCTTACCCTATAAGGAAATAAAAAAGGATAGGGTTAATAGAAGGGGGTACTAATAAAAAGAGGGGATATTGAGGAAGGCAGTGATCAGAAATGAAACACTTGTAAGGAGGGAAAGGATAGGGCATAAGAGAGGGTGAGGGATAAACAAATGAAAAATAGCATGGAGCAAAATAGTTAGTTATCATAACTATAAATTTGAATGGGATGAAATCACCCATAAAATAGGAGTAGTAGAATGGATTAACAAACAGAATCCTACACTATATTGTTTACAAGAAATACATTTGAAGCAGAGAGATACATAAAGGGTAAAGGTAAGGGAGGGGAGCAGAATCTATTACATTTCTGCTGAAGCAAAGAAAGCAGGGGTAGCAATCATGATCACAGACAAAGCAAAAACAAAAATACATCTAATTAAAAGAGATAAATAAGGAAACTATATCTTGCTGAGAGGTACCATAGACAATTAAGTCATATCAGTACTAAACATATGCACCAAATGATATAGCATTTACATTTTTGAAGCTGAATGAGTTACAGGAGGAAATAGATATTAAAACTATACTAGTGGTAGACCTCAACTTTCCCTTCTCAGAACTAGATAAATCTAACCAAAAAATAAACAAGAAAGAAGTTAAGGAGGTGAATAAAATTCTGAAAAAGTTAGATATGATATATCTCTGGAGGAAATTGAATGAGAATAGAAAGGAATATATCTTCTTCTCAGCAGTAATGGCACCTACACAAAAACTGTCTGTATATTAGGACATTAAAACCTCACAACCAAATGCAGAAAAGCATAAACAGTAAATGCATCCTTTTCAGATCATAATGCAATAAAAATTACATCAATAATGGACAATGGAAAGAGAGGTTAAAATTAATTGGAAATTAAATAATCCAATCTTAAAAAACAAGTGGGTCAAAGAACGGATCATAGAAACAATCAATAATTTCATTAAAGAAAATGACAACAATAAGACAACATACCAAAACTTATGGGATGAATCCAAAGCATTACTTAGGGAAAAAATTTATATCTCTAATTGCCTACATAAATAAAATAGAGAAAAAGCAGATCAATGTCTTGGGCATGCAACTAAAAAAAAAACTAGAAAAAGAACAAATTAAAAATCCCCAATTAAATACCAAATTGAAAATCCTGAAAATCAAAGAAGAGATTAATAAAATTGAAAGTTAAGAAAACTACTGCACTAATAAATAAAACTAGAAGCTGCTTTTATGAAAGAACCAATAAAATAGATAAACCTTTGGTTAATTTGATTTGAAAAAGGAAAGAAGAAAACTAAATAACTAGTATCAAAAACAAAAGGGGTGAATTCACCACCAAAGAAGAGGAAATTAAGACAAGTGTTAGGAGCTACTTTGCTCAATTATATGCCAATAAATTTTATAATCTAAATGAAATGGATGAATATCTACAAAAATAAAAATTATCCAGATTAACAGAAGAAATAAGATACTTAAGTAATCCATTATTAGAAAAAGAAATTGAACAAGCCATCAAAGAACTTCTAAGAAAAAATACCCAGGACCAGATGAACTCATAAGCAAAATCTACCAAACATTTAAACTATATACTATATAAACTATTTGGAAAAACAGGCAAAGGAGTCCTACCAAATTCCTTTTATGACATAAACATGAGGCTGATACCAAAATCAGACACAGCCAAAACAGAGAAAGAAAATTATAGACCAATTTCTCTAATGAATATTGACACAAACATTTTAAATAAAATACTAGCAAAAAGATTATAGGAATATATCACAAGGATCATAGACTATGACTAGGTGGGACTTACATCAGGAATGCAGGGCTGGTTCACTATTAGGAAAACTATCAGCATAATTGACCATATCAATAACAAAACTAACAGATATCATGTGATTATCTCAATAGATACAAAAAAAGCCTTTGACAAAATACAGCACCCATTCCTATGAAAAACACTAGAGAACTGGAATAAATGGAGCTTACCTTAAAATAATAAGTAATATTTATCTAAAACCATTAGCAAGCATTATCTGCAATGGGGATAAGCTAGAAGTCTTCCCAAAACAATCAGGGATGAAGCAAGGATGCCCATTATCAATTCCATTATTTTAATATTATACTAGGAATGCTAGCTATAGCAATAAGAGAAGAAAAAGAAATTAAAAGAATTAACATAGGCAATGAAGAAATAAAAACTATTACTCTTTGCAGATGATATGATGGTATACTTAGAAAATCCTAGAGAATCAATTAAAAAAACTACTTGAAATTATTAAGAACTTTAGCAAAGTTGCAGAATACAAAATAAATCCACATAAATCATCAGCATTTCTATATATTACCAACAAAGACCAGCAGCAAGAGATAGAAAGAGAAATTCCATTTAAAATAACTGTAGACAATATAAAATACTTGAGAGTCTACCTTGGACAAACCCAGGAGCTATATGAACACAACTATAAAACACTTTTCACACAAATAAAGTCAGATCTAAACAACTGGAAAATATTAATTGCTCATTGGTAGGCAGAGTCAATATAATAAATATGATAATTCTACCTAAATTGATCTATTTATTCAGTGCCATACCAAACTGTCAAAAAATTATTTTATAGAGCTAGAAAAAATAACAAAATTCATCTAGAAAAACAAAGGATATCAAGGCATCAATAAAAAAAATGCAAAAGAAGGTGGTCTAGCCATACCAGATCTCAAACTGTATTATAAAGTGGTAATTACAAAAAATAATCTGGTACTGGCCAAGAAATAGAGTGATGGATCAGTGGAATAGATTAGGTACAAGTTACATTATTGTAAATGACTGTAGTAATCTAGTATATGATAAACCCAAAGATCAAAGGTTTTGGAACAAAAATTCATTATTTCACAAAAACTACTGGGAAAACTGCAAAACAGTATGGCAGAAACTAGGTACAGACCAATGTTTCACATCATACACCAAGATAAGGTCAAAAGGGGTACATGATTTACACATAAAGTGATACCATAACCAAATTAAGAGAGCATGGAATAGTTTATCTGTTAGATTTATGGATAAGGGAAGAATTTAGGACCAAAGAAGACATAGAGAGCATTACAAAATGTAAAATAGATAATTTTGATTATAAAAC
>NW_020954594.1:1659009-1664084 GCF_900497805.2 Vombatus ursinus
TTAAAAGTTTTTGCACAAACAAAACCAATGCAACCAAAATTTTAAGGAAAGCAGAAAACTGGGGGGGAATTTTTGCAACAAGTATCTCAGATAAGGGCCTCATTTCTCAAATATATAGAAAACTGAGTCAAATTTTAAGAATACAAATTATTCCCCAATTGATAAATGGTCAAAGGATATGAACAGGCAATTTTCAGACAAAGGAATCAAAGCTATCTATAGTCAAATGAAAAAATGCTGTAAATCATTATTGATCAGAGAAATGCAAATTAAAACAACTCTGAGATATCACCTCACACCTATCAAGGTAGTTAATATGACAAAGAAAGGAAAATGCTGGATGCTGGAGAGGATATAGGAAAACTGGGACATTAATTGCAATGTTGGTGGAATTGTGATCTGATCCAACCATTCTGGAAAGCAATTTGGAACCATGCCCAAAGGGCTATAAAGCTGTGCATACCCCTTGATACAGCAATATCACTGCTAGGTCTACATCCCAAATACATCCAAAAAAAAGGGGAAAAGGACCTATTTGTACAAAAATATGACAGCCCCTTTTGTGGTTGCTAAGAATTGAAAATCAAAGGGATGCCCATCAATTGGGGAATAGCTAAACAAGCTGTGGTATATGATTGTAATGGAATATTATTGTGCTATAAGCAATGACAAGCAGGATGATTTCAGAAAAACCTGGAAAGACTTACATGAACTGATGCATAGTGAAGTGAACATAACCAGGATAACATAGTACAAAGTAAGAGCAACATTGTTTGATAAAGAATTGTGAATGAATTTGCTATTCCCAGCAATACAATGATGTAAGACAATCCCAAAGGACTAATGATGAAACAGACCATCCACCTCCAGAGAAAGAACTGATATTGACTGAATACAGACTGAAGCATGCTATTTTTTACTTTTTCATTTTTTTCTTTTATTTAAGTCTTCTTGTACAAAATGACTAATATGAAAATGTTTTACATAATCGCATATGTATAACCTATATCTGATTGCTTACCATCTAAGGGGTGGGGGAGGGAGGGATAGAATTTGGAACTCAAAACTTTAAATAAAAATGTTAAAAATTTTTGGGAAAATATATAAAATTATTTTTTAAATAAGTCTTTTGTCAAAGCAGATCATTAAAATAAAAAGTAAAAACTTGCCCAAACCTACCACAACAGTGTGAAAAATACCCCTTTCTTTCTAGCTATCAGATGGCTATTTAAATTAGATCCATTCAGATTCTATGAATCTAAATGGAATGTTAAACACTGCATTCAGAAGTCAATAGTGAGGTGAACCAATCAGCTCCCAGCTACCAGTGAAACTACAGGGAAGGAAGCCTGGGAAAACAAAGCATCCAGCTTCTGCATTAAAATGTGCCAATTACTCGTGTTCACAGTGGAATAGAAGTATTTTCAAAACCACTGAAAACAAAGTCCCATCTGTAAATAATAACCAGAGCCTTAGGAAACTGACGCAATACACACATATCTGCATGATACTGTATTAAATGCTCAACACCAGGATGAAAGTTTTTAGTTTCATTTTACCCAAGTTTATTTTAAAGGTGTACATGTAGGAGAGTTATGTGTATGTGTGTGTGTATCTATATCTATAGATACACACACACATACATACATGCATATGTATATGTATATATATATGTGTCTGTGTATATAGTTTGGTGTGCATATTATATACACAATACATATTATATATACATGTATGCATGCATACATATATATTGTGTATACACACACTGCTATGCATGATGAGAGACTTTTTATCTAATTTGACTTTTCTAATTTGGCTGGTTCTTAATAAGCTTCCAGGAAAAATCATCCTGTACCTTGGTTTAAAATATTAATTCATATTTTAATACTTGGATATATAATGAGTTAACTTTTTTGCTCTCTTTTACCTTGGAGACTCAAAATAATCCCCCAAAGCAAGTTGAGGTTATTTTTACACAGGCAAGTAAGAAATGAGAACTATTAGCACCTAGTAAATTTAGGCTATGGAGGTCAGCCTCTTGGAGAATTCTGACACCCCCCTCCCCCAAAAAACCTTTTTTTCTTCCTCAATTAGTCTTCAATATACATGTTTATTTCAAATTTTCACTGCCCAGGTAGGCATCACCTAAAAAACAGTTTTTAATATATGATTAAAATAAAGTATTGCATATCCAGACTGATCAGTTTGCTACTGCCTACCTTACTGTCAAGCTTACATAGACCAAAAAGACAACCTGTGATATCAGTTGTGTCTATCAATTTTATGTGTGTGTGTGTGTGTGTATTGTCCAAGGAACACTATTTTGCAAGAAAAAATTTCTAGCCTTGTTTTGGAGACTATAGATTAAGGGTTTTTTTTTTTTTTTTTACAATGCCATACAGTTCACATTTATATTAGTCTAAAAAAAATGAGTTTATTGATTCAAGAACACCAGTAACAAATAAACAGCAGTGGCAAGATATTAGCCATGATGTGATTTTTGTTTAAAATATTAAGTGGGTCCATTCCCTCCCCTGTCCCCCCAAGATGCTCTGATTTTTAGTACATTTATTAACCAGTTGCATCAGCGACTGGATAGGCAGTTTCTCTGTTGACAGTCTGTGCCAGTATTTACAGGCGACCAGAAGTTGATTTTTCACTAAAAATATAAAACTCAGAAATCTTGTCCCCCCAATTTTTTTTTACAAAAGGGGAGGCAGGATAGCCTAATGGAAAGGGCATTGGATTTGGAGACAGAGAGCCTGTCTTCAAATCCAGGCTTGGCTCCTAATTACCTGCATGACCTTAGGCAAGTCACTTAACCTCTGTCCAGACCTAAATCTATAATCCAGAATGCTTTATAAAATACCAAAGGAGGCTATTTGTTGATTAAAATGCTTATCTAGCATACCTTTTCCCTTTCTTTTTCAGGTACCATTAAACTCATTAGAATCACAGATCTATTATTATAAGACCTGTGGTCTACGTATCAGGGTTTTGGATTCTATTCCATTTAACGACATACCTGGATTCATTTTAATGTTACCTACTACCTTCTCTTAAATCCCTATATTCTCTGTATGGTACCAGATTCAATTCTGAAAACTTGTATCAGTCAACAATAAGCTAATTCATACAATTAAATAGACATTGACATTTGGTTTGATTGTCATTTATTTTTTCTTTTAAATAAAACTCCCTTGAAAGTATGCAGTAATCAGGAAGGAAGGGAAATCCTGGGACATGATTCCCCCATATCTTTTCATACAACCCTATACATTTTAAATTATAATTTAAAAACACACACACACAAATGAGACGGCACAAATATCAGTGTGGCCCTGACTGTCGTCATTTTAAGTTAGTTCCCTGACTTTTCATACATCTCTTGTATAATAAATGTATTTATGAATGTTTGAATACGTATTACATACATTGTAAATGTACAAATAATTGACTTACTGGCATGGTTAATAAAGATGTACATATTGCACAAGATGAGCTTCTTGCTGATTTAAATTATGTACCTACCGTACATTCCTTTGAAAGCTCAACATCCTAAACAAGTTATATTATTCTAGACTAAGCCAAGTAAAACACAATGATTGAGAAATTAATTAGGCTACAAAACGAGTAATTCCAAGTCACTTTATATTAAGCCAAAACCTTTTGGCCTATCAAGTCCTAGCTTACTGCTAGCTCCCCTTCTTCCTGAGGATCTGAAAGTGCTTGGAGAACAAGCGTCCCCTTGGCCAGACAATGGTTTGGGGGGTGGAGCACAGCATAAAATGGGCCAGCTGCTGCTGCTGCTGCAAGACAGTGGCAACATCTGGGTAAGTCCCATATTTCTAAAATGGAGTACCTAGATGTGTGTTAAGACTGGCCTAATCAGGGGGCCATCAAGGTAGAATCTAGCACACTATGTGAGGACAGTTTTTACAGGTGGTGTGTTCCTCTAACCACCTCAAATGCATTTCTTAGCTTGGCTTTACATATTAGGCAAATAGAAGTAAATAAAAATCCCATTCCAAATGTCACCCCAGCTGGATTTTGTGTCTGTTCTTCCGGCTTGCAATCATCCTAAGGAAGAGCGTGACTGTTCCCAGAGGTGTGGGAGGTCCCTCAGTCCACAGTTCAGAACATGGGGGGGATAAAAGTCTGTTGTAACAGGTGCCTTGATTCAGGAAGGAAATTCTCAGCAGCCCGCACTGCTGAGCTTTAGTCAGACGAAGGCCAAGAGAGAGTGAATTGCTACCTCAAATCAAGAGCTTTCCTGCATCTATCTACACAGTGTCATGTACAATTTCTAGCATGAAACTGCATGAAAGGAAATATACTGGAATAAATGTTATGTGTTTTCTCTGTTGTTATGAAACACAAAGAAGAGACTTCTCCAAAGGAAAGGGCTTGTTTCCACTGATTTGCTGTTGTCTACTCCTGAAGCAATGTCTCTCTCCAGTTAAAGCCTCCAGTTGGTCCGTGTGTGAGGGGGAGGATGGGTGGATCAGTCAGCTGCCAGACTCCTGTTTCTCCTAATTCTTCACATGAACAAAATCCCAGATATGGAATCTGTAGTTACAATGGAAAAGATATGGGAAAGATAAAATAGAGATGTAATGCCATGAACTAAAATTTTTTTTATTATCAACTTAATGACAAAAAACAAGTAAATAAAACAAATAAGAGATTAAGAGTAAAATCTTATAGGAAAACTCATCCTTTTATAAGGCAGATAGACTCTAATAAATTAACAACAAACAAACCAAATATATTTTGATTCTAGGTCCCCTTCCAGGGTTGAAGTTATTCTACCTTGGGCTTTTTTCCTTTAAATATACACACATATGTACATATGTATGTATCTATGTGTGTGCACATAGATACATATACACATATAATTATAATTGTAGTTCTATAAAATAAATTTTAAAAGAAAGCTATAGTTAGTATCCACGGTAACCCATGAAACCAAGAGAAATGTAAAATCAATGCTCTGGCCTGTGCAGCCCCCTCCTACTTCTGCAGTGACAATAGCAGAAAGGCAGAAGGGTTCTGGGAATCACTCCGTTTCT
>NW_020954594.1:1664098-1689483 GCF_900497805.2 Vombatus ursinus
TGTGTGTGTGTGTGTGTGTGTGTGTGTGTGTGTGTGTGTGTTATATGTATGTTGTTGTCTAGTTATTTTCAGGTCCACTTTTTCATGATCCCAGTTTTCTTGGCAAAGATACTAGAGTGATTTCAGTTTTTCCTTCTCCAGCTCAGTTTATAAATGAGGAAATGGAGGCAAACAGGGTTAAGTGACTTGTACAGGGTCACACTGCTATTAAGTGTCTGGGGCAGATTTGAACTTAGGTTTTTCTGACTCCAGGTCTGGTGCTCTATCTATTGCACCTCCTAGCTGAGACAGATAGAGTGTATACATGTATATATGTATGTGTGTACGTGAGATGTATAGATATAAATACATATCTATAAATAAATTATTAGTACTCTAAGTGTGAGATGTGAGGTCCTTATCCAAAGGCATTATAATAGAAGAACTGAATTACACTGACTTTAACTTTCTTGATATCAATAAAATCAGAAGATAAGCTAGAGTATCAGCTAGATGGAAAGATGAGTCACAGGTTCTTCTTGGAGAGGCACATAAAGGAATTGGCTGAATTGGCTCTATTATCCATCCAAAAGGCAACATGAAATATTTCATGCCAATTTTAGTCATCTCATATTGTAGTGTTCATAAGTATTTTCAAAAAGTCTATCATGAAAATAATTGCAGCTTATTCATGAACATCAGTTGCATGAGGATGACAGATCTCTTCCAATCCTACACATATGATCCTATACAACTCTATAAATTAAAGCAACGTACACTTTGATACTTGGGGAGAATGGTAAAACTATGTTGGAAAAATATGGTTTGGGAGTAAGAAATGGGAGAGACCAAAAGCTCAGGGATATAACATGAATCCTTCTTTTTTTTTTTAAGGAAAAAAAATCAGGAGGTACTAGATATGTCAAGCACCAAACAATACAAAAAAATGAAGCTGATTGTATTTTAATAGATAACTATTTGTTATTGATATTAGAACCCTTCCTGGACCAGCTATTTGTACACTGTCAGACTAGTGACTTCTGGCTAAGATAAAAATTGACAAGAAAACTAGAAGAATAAAAATGAGAAAAAGAAATGGCGTGTGATTAGAACAATTCCAACTGGACCTACTTAAAGAAGCTGTTGATGCTGAAAAATGGGAACAAGATAAAGGAAAGGATATCCAGACCAAATGCAACCACTTCTTAGAGAAGTTTAAATGATATAAATTAGCTGACACGAGGAGAAGAAAAGAATATGAAAACTGTCTTAGATAGCAAACACTTGCTCTCCTTGCCAAGCTCTAGCATCCAAAGGCAACATCAGTCTAGAACGTAAACTCATTTGTCAAATCTTATGAAGAAGGATAGTAGAAGATTCTCTGCCATACAGCCTCATCATATAACAAGAAGGCAATTGGAAAATAAGTTTATAGAAAAGTTGACAAGAGACCCAACTAAACAAAGCTATACTGAAAAGACATATGATGAAACTGAATGGACAACAAACAGATAAAATGAAAATGATACATGAAGATCTTTGTAACAAATACTTTTTTATTGTCAAGGACAGTGGTGCTACCACATTTGGACTCTAACATCAATACTCCTGGCTGTGCTATATAAGGAAGTGGATGTGGCACTGAAGAAAATAAAGATGAAGTAAGCAAATAGGTTAGATCAGGGGTGGGGAACCTGCAGCCTTGAGGCCACATGTGGCCCTCTAGGTCCTCAAGTGCAGCCCTTTGATTGAATCCAAACTTCACAGAGCAAATCCCCTTAATAAAAGGATTTGTTCTATAAAACTTGGGTTCAGTCAAAAGGCCACACCCAAGGAACTAGAAGGCTACATGTGGCCTTGAGGCCACAGGTTCCCCAGCCCTGGGTTAGATCAAGTACATTCAAAGGAAGTCTGTCTATAAGTTTTGAGAGCATTGAAGGATAAATTCTCTGGATATCAGAAAAAGTGGAAGATACCAAAGGTTTAAAAAAAATTCCAAACAAAACATAGCCTTAAGCATCATTCCACCAAAAGGTGGAAGAAATAATATCAGTAGCTACTGACCTATGCTACTTTCTCATATATGCACATTTTTGTAAGAACTTCATTTCTATTGAAATCATCTCTGACAAAAATGTGAGAAAGGAAAAGGATAGTTTTCACAAATGATATTCTAAAGCAACCACATCTTTGTAGCAGTTGAGAAAGATGTAGAAAATACAAAATCCCCTGTACAAATTGTCTGTTGACTATAAAAATACATATATACATATTTTAAAAAGTATTTTATTTGATAGAGAAAAATGAAGCCTTAAAGCTTTCCTCCAACAAGGTCTTTCTTCCATGCATATGCCAAAATTATACAGGTTTTGTAATAAGAGGAGATTTAAATAATTGGATTTATAGTCATTGTTCATGGTTAACCCACAACAATAAAATAAAAATGCCTAAATTAATTTGCAGATTTGGTGCTATACCAATCACTTACAGAAAGGATACTTTCTAGAACTAGGCAAAAGAATATGAAATTAGTTTGGAAGAACTGATGTCTAGAATCTCAACAGAAATAATGAGTACAAATACAATAAGGGATCATAGCATTATCACACCTTGAATTATATTTTAAAAATTATTATTAAAACTAAATTTTTAAAAATTAAAATTATTATTAAATAAAACCATTAAAACTACTTGGTACTGGTTTTAAAAAGAAAATAGATCAATTAAACTATCTAGATATGCAAGAAATAAAAATCAGGAATACAGTGTTTGATAAAACCAAGAACATAAAATACTAGGGGAAGATTCCCTGTTTAATAAGAAATGCTACAAAAACTGAAAAGTAGCAAGGATTTATTTAGATTAACATCACCCCAATAAATTCAAAATGGATATGTGACCTGAATATAGAAGGTTGCACAAAAAAAATTAGAAGCAAATGAAATCAAGTATCTTTCACAACTATGGCTAGAGAGAGTCAGAGTACTTTTAGCCAAACAAAAGATACATGACAGCATAAAAGATAAAACAGACAACTTTCATTAATGTGAAAATATATAAACTGAAAAAGCTTTTATGTAAATAAAATCAATGAAGATAGAATGAGAGAAACGGTAGAGTGGTAAAAAATATTTGCATCGGATATCACTGAAACATGCAGTGAATTGATACAAATTTATAATGTCAAAAACCATTCCTCAGTAGGTAACGATATGAACATCTTTTCGAAAGAAGAATTACAGACTCTAAATGACCACATGAAAAATGCCCCTGATTTAAATCACTACTAATAAGAGCAAAACAAATTAAAATAAGTCTAAGTTTTAGCTCGTATCGTATGAACCTACAGATATGAAAAAAAGATGGATATTGGTCAATGTCACCTGATCTATCTCCATTTGACCTTTTATTGTGGGATTACTTCAACTCTAGTCTAGTATGCATCAAAAACTCATTCTTTGAATGATCTTAAGACTAATGCCATCCTTTCAGTCACGGAGCAGCAGCTGATGAAGAAAACTTGTTTTCAGGTTTGAAAATCAACTAGAGAGATGTATAAAGCACAATGACAGTGGTTATTATGAATCTGAATAATACAGCAGTATTTGAAAATTTTAAGTAATTAACCTTTAAAATGTTCTTGTATGTTTGTTGCATTTATCCTTAGCAAAGTGCAGTATAGTGAGTGCTTAATAAATACTGGTTTACTAGGGCATAATGAAGGCTTAATAAATGCTGTTTTCCCTCCTTACATTTTTTAAGTTGTTAAAATTTTAAACTGTACTAAGACTTTTGGGATTCCATGTACAATGCAGTCATAAATAAATACTGATTTTAGTTAGAGGGGAAAAGGTGATGAAGAAGGTCTTTGGGGTAGATTATGGAAAGATGGGCATTCTGATGCACTGCTGATGGAGCTGTGAAGTGGTCCAACTCTTTCGATTTCAATTGTTGGTGCTGCTCGCTCCCTCCTCCAAACTGGACCATACCTGGGATGAGCTAAACCATTTCACCCAAATAGAACTTGTCTTGACCTCAGACATTTTCTATCCTACTACAACTATCCACAATTTTATAAACTTTTAAATGGCCATTAGTAAATTCAGGCAGCTTGGCTAAATAAAGCTCAGGAGTAATTCACATATAGAGATGTGTTCCACTTTAAGGAAATTCTAGACAAAAAATCTGAAATTATAATAGTAGCTAGTGTTCCTATAGATTTCCTAATTTTTTCTCACAACATACCTAAGGGAATACTACATTACAAAAGGACTCACCATAGGTTCCCCTTAAATAACAAGTGTCTGTATTTCAACTAAACGTATACCGTAGGTTTACGGCAACCTTGGAAAATTCAGGAGATCTCACAACATCAGAGAGATTTTGGAGGACCAAAAGGACAAAGGCTGGAATATGTGCAGGTGTGCATAAGTTAAGAATCCTCAGGTTTGGGCTTCCTGTGGGTTTTGAAGGGATTTATGCCTCCCTTTTTAGGAACCTTTGTAGGAAGAGAGATGGAGAAGAATGAGAAAGAAGAGCCACAACAGGGCTGTGTTTGTTCTTTACTGGGCCAGGAAGAAGAGACAGCATGTGCTGCCTTATTGGCTGTGGGCAGAGGAAAGTGGAGGCAATGAGCTCAGACATGAATGCAAGAGGCCTAGTAGGATCAGACTGGAGCCATCTGGAGGAGGCAGAGAGTGGCTAAGCCAAGCAGAGATGGGTGAGATCATATTGTGCTGAACAGATTTAACTGGTGAGAGGTCACTGTGATGCCCAGAGCTGACACTATTCTAAACTGTGATCTGACTAGCACAAAGTACAGAGGCAACATTACCTACTCTAAGGCTGCCTTATTATTTTTTAAGCAGCAGCAATATATTGTTAACTGTGTAATAGTTTAAAGCCCCCAGATCTCTTTCACAGGAACTGCTAACAGGTCGGGCCTTTCCCATGTTGTATTTACATAATTGATTATTTTAACCTAAATACAGGACTTGACATGTATCCCTGTTAGATTCTATCTTGTTGATTTCAGGCTAACATTTCTGACTCTTAAAACTATTTTAAATCCCGATTCTGTCATCTAGCACAAACACACAGTCCATGCTAGTGCTTGAAGCAAATTAAAATGTAATTGAGGAACATTTAACAAAATAAATAAAAATACAATAGAACATAGGTCATTAATATGTGGTTTTCTAAGTTAATATGATTATGCATGATTTAGTGACCCTGTTTCTATTTGGGTTTGGTGCCACTGATAAAGCATATTAGCTATTCCCTTTAGCTTGGTGCCATGCTCAACTAGAAGGAAAATCAGAAAGTTTGGTCTGTAAATACTATTTGGGATGTGAAAGAATGGCAGGGCCAGGGAAGCTTCAAAACCAGGCTCTGCCAAACTAATTTGGCAACAGAGGCCTTTGGGATTCAAAATAAATGAACAGAACTCATGCATGCTTGAGTGGGATTAAAAGGGGATTAAGGAACAAAATTGAGGAAGTCAATTTTATTTTAATACTGAAATATTGCCATTGAAATGGAGCAGTTGAGTTAGAGCTCCTTCCAGCTGACCACATGATTGATACACACACGAGTTTTCCTATTTGTAAAATGAGAATAATAGCACCTAACTCTCAGGGATGTTGTGAGGATAAATATTTGTAAAGTGATTTGCAAACTTTAAAGTGCTATGTAACTTTATTATTGTTTAGTCATTTTTCAGTTGTGTCTGATTCTTCATGACCTCATTTAGGGTTTTCTTGGCAAAGATACTGGAGTAGTTTGCCATTTCCTTCTGCAGCTCATTTTACAGATGAGGAAATGGAGGCAAACAGGGTTGAGTAACTTGCCCAGGGTCACATAGCTAGTAAGCGTCTGAGGTCAGATTTGAATGCAGGCATTCTTGACTCTAGGCCTGGTTCTCTATCCATTGTACCATCTAGCTGCCTCCCACATACCTACCAGCTATTATTATTATTTATTATAATTATTAACAATTCTAATCAATTCTGTAAGTTATGTAATTAGTCAATTACATAACAATATTATTTCTATTACAAATAATATATAATCTATTGGGGAAAATACATCTATCAATGGCATTCCTTACAGAATCTCTATTCTCATCATGTGAAATAGCACAGTTCTGCAGAACAGTTTAAAAATTGCTACTCTAAATTAATTTTTTGATACAGGCAACTTAATCCTAATGGAATTACCTGTCATGGTGAGTGCATGACTCTGGGATTGTGTAGTGTTTATCATCTTTACAAATGGGTTATTTTTCTAATTTTGTGATGATATGAGGTTTCTGTCAAACATCATAAACTTTTAAAGGATAGAAGAAACTATAAGAAATTATGTTCCAGATTATTCCACATTCCCTACTTCCTTCTACCTGTCAAAAATCTTCTTACCACTCAGAATGTGGATTGAAATACATATTGGTTTTTTTTTTTTTTTTTTGGCTAGGCAATGAGGTTAAGTGACTTGCCCAGGGTCACACAGTGAAATACGTTTTTATGTAGATGTGTTCAGTGTGAGAATTTGTTTTGCTGGAACATACATGCTTGTAACAGGGTTTTGTTTTGTTTTTTCTTTCCTTCTCAACGAGGAAGGGAGAAAGTGGGAGGGAGAGAAGTCAGATTTTCATTTTTTTTTTTTTTTAAAAAAAGACAGCCTTCTTACCATTTTTCAAGGCCTAATATAAGGGGTACACCTCAGTGAAATCTTCTTTGATTACCTTTGCCAGAAGTGAGCTTTCCCTCCTCTGAACTGTTAGAGTACTTACCCTCTTCCATTTCACAGGAGACATTTTCTGCTTTATGTTTTAGTTATGTAGCATTATGTGGCTTTTTATTCTTATTAGATTGTAAGTTTGAAGAGGGCAGGCGCAGTGGTTTTACATCTTTGTAATCCCAACACCACCTAGCGCAATATCTTATACAGACCAGGCCCTCGATAAAACATGCTGAAGGAAAGACTGACTGACTCCCTCTAGCTCCAGAATGAATGAACTGCCACACATGAAGATCTTGCATTTTGTTTTGTTTTGTTTTCTTTGCTAGGCAATGGGGTTAAGTGACTTGCCCAGGGTCACACAGTTAGTAAGTATCAAGTGTATGAGGCTAGATTTGAACTCAGGTCCTCCTGACTCCAGGGCTGGTGCTCTATCCACTAAGCCACCTAGCTGCCCCCAAGATCTTGCATTTTTAACAATCAGTCAGCCACTAAAACGTAATGAAACCATTAGGTACTACATACTACTTAAACTAAAGTTTAGGCAGTAGTGTGAATTACCTTTCGGACCATCTGCACAAAGTCCTTGGAGTTCTGGGGTGAGAGTCCTTGAAGTTGGCATGTACATGCTTCAAGGGAAGATGCATGGGCCACTATCAAAATGTTATTTCCTGGGAACAGAAAAGCAGAACATGTGAAAATGGATCTGGGAGATTCCACATAGGGGACATGCAGAATGGCAGCCTACCCTTGTGGCCTCTCATATTTCTCTCTATTATATATTCTGTTCCACCAAACTCTGCCATTCACTGTTCCATAAACATTTCCTTTGCTTTTCTGCCTCCAAACTTTTGTTTGTATCATTTCTAGAATGTCCTTCCCACATCACCATTCCACCCCCATCTCTTTTAAGACCCAGGACAAATGCCACCTCCTCCATGAAATTTCCCCTGATCTCTCTCTCCTCTGCCTCAGTTGAAAATGAGCTTTTTCCTTCCTTGGAACTTGGAGGGTGGTGCAATTGTTAAAGTACTAGACTTGGTGTCAGAAAGATCTCGGCTCAAATCCTGCCTCAGACACTTGCTAGTCATGTGACCAAGGGCAAATCACTTTAGACTCTCTGAGCCTGTCAGTTCCCTCATCTGTTAAATGAAGGGATTTGACTTGATGGTCTCTGGGGTCCTTTCCACCTTGAAATTTTATGATCCTTTGTACCTCTTTTATACAGTTAGGTTCTATTTTGTGATATAGGATTTGTGTTACAGGCAGTCAGATATATTAGATTAAAAAACTGGCCTGCTAGTCAGGATGACATGGGTTCAATTTCTACCTCCAACACATAAAGGTAGCTGTGTGACCCTGGGCAAGTTACTTAATCTCTCAGTGGCCCAAATAACTCTCTAAGACTATCCATCACAGAAAAGTGACTAAAGCTTTCATACCAAGAATTCCTTACATCAATGAATCACAGGTCTGGGCCAAAAAAAGAGAAGGATTCATAGAGATATCTTTTTCTTTTCTTCTAATAAAGATAATACTTATACTCCCAAGTTTGCATGGTGATTGTGAAGAAAGTACTTTGCAAACTTTAAGCACTTTGAAAATTTGCTATTACCATTACGGTGGAATGATGTAGAAAGAGTATCTCTCTGCTTCTCAGCTGCCCCATTTATAAAAATATTCCCTGCACCTGTCTTTTCTTTAGAGATGTTATACGGTTAAACAAGGGAAAATAAGTATGCATGGAAAGATCAGGGGCAGAGGGTCAGTAAGAGGATGGGACCTCGGAAGTTTCTGACTAATAGGACATTATTATGCATACATTAAGGCTAGGTAGTAGTAAAATGAGCGATATGAAAGTGATACCTGGGAACATTTTACAATAATTTGGCCATCCTAACTATTCAAAAATTCAAACAATAATTTGAAAACAGGATAGTTGGCTTTACAATAGAAATAGAAAGGTTATAATTCTATATATAGGGGATTTATTACAGAAGGAAAAAAATAAAAGAATCAAAACTTCAAGCAGCAATCAAATGGCTATGTAATCAAACACAGCTTTAACAGACTGAGATAATAAATGCCCTGAATAGATCAACACTATCCAGCATGCCATGTGACCAGCTAACAGGCAAAGCTGACAAGCTATAGTCTGCTACTTTTAAAAATGAGTTCCTTCAAACAATATCCAGTATGGTGCCATCTAATTATGTATTCCATGTTACATAGGGTAATGCTGAAATATCCAGTATAGTTCCATCTACTATTGTATTCCATGTTACATAGGGTGATATGTTACAATATCCAGCATGGTGCCATCTAATATTGTATTCATGTTACATAGGGTAATGTTACAATATCAAGCATAGTGCCATCTAATACTATATTCCACATTATCTAGGGTAACATTACAATATACAGTATGGCTCCATCTAACACTGTATTTTCATGTTACATAGAGTAGCATTATATACAGCAAGGTTGCAATGTGCCTCAATGCGGTCCCCTGTCATCCAGAGTACTCAGAGGATATTACAAACTTAACATGAAGGTTTAAGCAAAAGGTTAGGGAAATATTTCTCTTCCCTGTTAACCATTTGGCTGCTAAGACAATCTTAAAAGAAATAAGAGAAGAAAGGTAATTATGCTAGAGAATAATCGCTGAATTCAAGGTAGAGTGAAAGATAACATTGCTTACCTTTGCTTTTACATTCACTGATGATTTCTTTCGTGACTTGGAAGCTTCTACTGATGTATGTGTCATAGGACTCAGAAATCACTAATTTGCTGACTGGTATATGAGGTCTATAGACAAAAGAATGACCAAAAGGAATTAAGACATTTTGATAGCTGAAGAGAGAATAAGTAATAATAACAAAGATGAATATGGGGTAGGATAGGCAGTTGGCATAATGAATAGCGAACAGCCTCTGAACTATGAAGACCTGTGTTTATGTCTATTCCACACTAGCTGTGTGACTGAGAGCAAGCCATTTCACCTCGGTACCCCAAGCAGCCCTCTAAGAGTGTAGGTTGCAGAGAAAAGGTGATCTGCATTGGTAGGGAAATTTTCCTTATCAGGAATTCCCCATATAGACATCCAGTCCAAAACACAAAACACAGAGTAAATAAACCCCATCTTCTTATTGGCCCTCTGTCCCATTTTTTCCACGCATATTGATTTTCCCTTGTTTAACCATATACCATCCCTAAGGAAAAGGCAGGTACAGAGAATATTTTTATAAATGGGGCAGTTGAGAAACATAGAGATGCCCTTTCTCTACATCATTCCACCATAATGATAACAGCAAATTTTCAAAGTGCTTAAAGTTTGCAAAGTAGTTTCTTCACAATCATCATGCAAACTTGGGAGTATAAGTATTATCTTTATTTTACCAATAAGGAAATTGAAATTCAGAGAGGCAATCCTTAGAAGAATTAAAGTCTAAGGAATCAACGGGCTACTCTGTCTACACAATGACAGTTGACTTTGCCATTGTCTAACCCAGGGCTGGGAAACCTGTGGCCTCAAGGACACATATAGTCCTCTAGGTCCTCAAGTGTGGCCCTTTGACTGAATCCAAACTTCACAGAACAAATCCCCTTAATAAAAGGATTTGTTCTGTAAAACCTGACTCAGTCAAAAGGCCATACCCAAGGATCTAGAAGGCCACATCGGACCTCAAGGCTATAGGTTCCCCACCCTGGTAACCATAGCTATAATGATTTCTTATGGTCAAAGGGCTAGGGGAAGGAAAAGCTGAGATGACATCTCTTGATCTAACGGGGTTCCTAGATATCTCCTGAATCTGTGTCAGGCATCTTACCCACCTTGTACCAAACACTCTTTAGAAACAAGTCTAAGAAATATTTAGGACTGTGTTTACTTCTTCCTTTAGCAGGCCTCTTAGTAAAATGAAAAGGACATTGGACAGATCATCAGGAGAATTGGTTTAATAAAATCCTATAATGTTAAAGCTGGAAGATATGTTAGTCCAAATTTCAAGTTCAATCACCTAATTTTACAGATAAGGAAATTAAGTGACTTGCCCAAGGATACATAACTTGTTCATATCAAAGCCAGGTCTCCTGCCTCCTTGATGCCCATTCCACTCCATCATGGTTCTAGGCCTCACTTGGACAAGTCTACAAGCATCATGGTATGGTGGAATTCAATTCCACAAGCATTTACCAAGTACCTACTATGTTCCAGGTACTCAGACAGGGTACTGAGGATCAAGAAATGAAAATGAGACAGGCTTTGCCCCCAAAGAGCTTATGTTTAACAGGGACAATACAACACACACACAGAAGTAAATATAAGATGTCGACCAAATAAATACAAAATGATTTTGGGAGGGAGGGGAGCTAATAACTGATGACATAAGGAAAGGGTTGGAAGTAGGTGGTTTGTAAGGTCCTTTTTCTTGCTCTGTAGAGCCTTTGTCTTTTATCTGCAAAATATATATGTCTAGGGGGCAGAGGAAGGGGGATGAGAAGATAATTTCTACGAGTAACTTCTAGTTCGAAAATTCTATAATGCTGCATTTTGTGAGTGTTTATAAAGACTTTACTAACTCTTTCCACTCTTAACCACAGTTAAGAGAAACTGGACCTAAAGTCAGTAAATACCAAACGGCCCAAAGAACTGAAGGACTATTGCTGTGAGTCACCATTTGTGTCTGACGATCAGCCTTACTTTTTCTAGGCCTCAAGGCTCATAAGACTACTAATTTATACAGCTGCATTAACAATACTTTTCCTTCCATGACTGCAGGTATAAAGGACAACTGGTGCCTCTCAAGGGATCAGAAACACTTCTTTAGTGATCCTCCAAACCCACTCAATCTATTACTGGGTCTATCACACATCATACATACTATGGAATGTAAGCTACTTCAGGGCCAAGATGATTTCGTTTCTGTTTTTGTATCCCCAATGCCTGATCTGATGGAAAAACCTCAAAGGCATTCTGGCTCAGGTAGGCAAAGAGTGTCTGGATTCCCAGACTAGTTTATCTAGTCCGTAAGTAGAACCTTGGCTGACCCTCTTAGAGGAATAATCTCCCTACTACTTCCCCTTGTGTTGAGGAATCAGTCTGTAGTAAAAGAAAAACAATACTTTTATAATATAGTTTGTTGTTTAGTCATTTTTCAGCCATGTCCAACTCTTTTTGACTCCTTTTGGAGTTTTCTTGGCAAAGATACCGGAGTGGTTTGCCATTACCTTCTCCAAGAAGGAAACGTCCCCATTTTACAGAAGAAGTACTGAGGCAAATAGTTAAGTGACTCGGTCAGCGTCAGTAAGTTAGTAAGTATCTGAGGCTGGATTTGAATTCAGATCATCCTGACTCCAGGCCCAGTGCTCTATTCATTGCACCACCTATCTGCCCCCACCAATTAGATCTGTCCAAAAATAGGATGGGTTGCAGAGAGTTATTGGATTCCCCTCCTTGGAGGCTTCCAGCAGAGGCTAGATGATACAGTGGGAATTCTTTTTCTGTATAGGTTGGATAAGATGGCCACTGAAGTTGCCCTTCCAACCTTCAAATTCTGTGAATCTGTAATTCTTCTCTGTGCCTTGTGGCTTAAACTGTGACAAAGACCATAGCTGAGCACAAGTCTAGACCCTGTTAAAAGATGGGACCTTGTTTTAATGTAATGGATTGGTGCAAGTGAACAGGAGAATAAGGACCAGGACTGAGCTCTCCCGGCTCTTAGTCATCTGACCTTGGTCATGCTTCTACCATTCCTTGGGCCCCACTTTGCACCTCCCTCAATGCTTTTCAGTCTAAAGTTATTTCAACAGAAGTATAACTTGAGGAGCAGTGGCCTTTCAGATGTGCATAAACAAAAAGGGTCGATAGGTTCAAAGGTCAAACAAAAGGCTGCGCAAATACACACTTACAGATAGGAATTGGGAGTAGGCACTGTGCACGTTCTGTCATTGAAGTTTCCTGGATTCATCCCTCTTCTGTGTATGTGAGTGAACAACAACAAAAAATGGTGTAGATGGAATGATCCATGCACATTTTTCAAGTCAGAATGAGAAGAATTTTAGGAAATGCTTAAGGGGAAAACCAGAGACCTATATTCAACCGAGGTCAGCTGGGAGTGGAGCTGTGGGGGAAGATGCCTTGCCCAGGCTGGCAACCAGATTCCCCATCAGAACATACAATTTCTGTTGGCTCAACATTACCTTTGGCTGCATTCCTCATACCAGAGCAAAACTATGGCCTGAGGGAGAAATGCCATGGAGGGGGAGAGAATAAAACATGAAGTACAACTATGGGGGTGGGGGGGTGGGTGAGAGAGACATTTTAAAATCTTGAATCTTTTTCTTTTACTACAGACTGATTCTTCAACACAAGGGGAAGTAGTAGGGAGATTATTCCTCTAAGAGGGTCAGCCAAGGTTCTACTTACGGACTAGATAAACTAGTCTGGGAATCCAGACACTCTTTGCCTACCTGAGCCAGAATGCCTTTGAGGTTTTTCCATCAGATTTGTGCTTCTGGCTTTAGAAAAAGAAGAAGGGGCAGGATATCACAGGGGAGAAAGAGCTGGTTAAAGTGATCACTTGTCCTAAATATAGTCCTCAGACATAAGAGTGACATCTCCCATCATAATTACTAGGAATGTCTATTTCTATAAAAAGGCATTTTACAAGTACCTGACTCTATACTTAGTGGTTAACATATTAATTGAAGCTAGATTAATTTAATTCCTTTTCTTTTTGATAGTTACTAGAGTATCATCAGGAGAATACTATCATATGCATACATATATATATATGTATATATACATACACACACACACATATACCCACCCACTCACCATATATGGTATATATATACACACACACACACACATATATATACATACACACATATACATATACATACATACACACACATACACACATATATATATGGTATTATGGTATGGTATGGACAGAGTATACCTAAATTTCAGCAAAACATTTAATGTAGTCTCTCTTAACATAGTTGCAAATTGGAGAAGCTTGGGTTAGACGGCAAGAGTTCAATTCAGACCTGGTTGAATGTCAGGGCCCAAACCATAGTCATTAATGGACCTATGTCAACATGTAGGAAAGGTCTCCAGTGGAAGGGCCCAGGGATCTATGCTCAAGTCCTTTGATGTTCAACATTTTTCTTTTTTTTAATCAATGACTGATGAAATCTTATCAGATTTTCAATTGATGCCATATTTGGAAGGTCAGATAAAATGCTGGATGAAACAAACAGAATCCTGAATGATGGATCAAATATAATCAAGCTTTAGTAATAAATGTGAAGTCTTACAAGTGGGTTAAAAAAATCAGCTACTCATATGAATCTAGGAGTTAGAGGAGGGCACCATGGATAGACAAAAGTTGATGTGAAGAAAGGTCTGGGAGTTTTAACAGAAATCAAGCTCAATATTAGTCAACAGTGTGAGACGGCAGTCCAAAAAAAGCTAAGTCAATCTTTGACTACATTAATGTCCAAAATTAGGGAGATGATTGTCTCACTGTACTCTGCCTCGATCAGACCACATTGGGGGTATTGTGTTCAGTTCTAAGACCTATATTTTAGGAAATAGAAAAACTGAAGTGCATCTTGAGGATGCAGCCAAGGGAATGAGAGGTCTAGAAATGATGCCATATATAGATAAGATGAAGGAACAGGGGATGTTTAGGCCAAAGAAGAGGAGACTTGGTAAGGGTTAGGGAGATATGATAGCTGTTTTCAAGTATCTGAAAGACTATCATGTAAAGAAGGTATTGAACTTGTTCTGCCTGGCCCCAGAGGCTGCTAGGTGGCATACTGGATAATAATAATAATGATAACCCAACATTTATATAGTACTTACAATGTGCCAGGCACTGTGCTAAGCACTTTACAATTACTATTAATTACAATTATTTGATCTTCACAACAATCCTGGGAGAAACAATCCATTTTATAGATAAGTAAACTGAGGCAGACAGAAGCAAAATTACTTGCCCAAGGTCACAATGCTAGAAAGTGTCTGAGGCATGATTTGAACTCAAGTCTTCCTGACTCCACCACCTAGCTGGATAGACACTGACTAGCTGTGTGACCCTGGGCAAGTCACTTAACCTGCCTGCCTCAGTTTCCTAAATTGTAAAATGTGAATCATAATAGCAGGGTTGTTGTGAGGATCAAATGAGATAAAGTTTGTAAACCATCCATCCATCTATCCTTCCTTTCTAACTAGGAATAATAGGGTAAAGTTGCCAAGGTAGAATCTGGTTCAATATATGAAGAAACTTTCTAACAATTAGGATCTAGAGAACAGAACACATGAACATAATTGCTGCTTATAAGTATATGAAGTACTGCCATTGGGAAGAAGGATCATAGGATTCAGAATTGGAAAGGACCTTAGGGATCATTTAATCCATAAGTAGAGTGGGCCACCTCAGAAGGTAGTTGGTCCCTCCCTCACCCTGGAGGTCTTCCAATAAGGGCTAGATGACCACTTGACAGGGAGGCTACAGAGTGGAGAAGGGGGGAGTAATTCTAGTTTAGAGAAACACTGGACTAGATGCCTTCTGAGCTCCATTCCAACTCTGAGATGGAGTCAAGTCAAGTCAACTGGCATTTATTAAGTGCCTAATAGGTTCTCGGCACTATGCTAAGTGCTAGGGATACAAAGAAAGGCGAAAGACAAGCCCTGGCCTCAAGGAGTTTATAATCTAATGGGGGAGACACCATGCAAACAACTATGTATAAATAAGACATTGTTGTCTTTGTTCAGTCTTGTCTGAATCTTCATGACTCCATTTGGGGTTTACTTGCCAAAGATACTGGAGTGGTTTGCCATTTCCTTCTTCAGCTCATTTTACAGATGAGAAAACTGAGGCAAACAGGGTTAAATGACTTGCCTAGGGTCACACAGCTATCAAGTGTGTGAGGCTAGATTTGAACCCAGGAAGATGAGTCTTCTTGACTCCAGGACTAGTACTCTAACCATTGCCCCATCTAGCTGCCCAAAAAAGACGTATATGAGAGGAACTGGAGATAACCACAAAGGGAAGGCACTACTTGCATGAAGGAGCACTGTGTAAAGCTTCTTGCAGAAGAAAAGATTTCAGCTATGATTCTATAATAATTCTATAATAATCAACTTTCAATTACTAGCATGTGAATAATATACTTTGTGGATTATTTAAATACAAATGTAGATGTATATGTATTTCATGATTAATTCCAGAGCAGGAAGTCTGATCTAGTAGCATTGGACTAAGAATAGGAAGACCTGGATTCAGGTCTCAGCTCCATCTCTTAGTGGCTGCACAGCAGTGAGAAAGTCATTCCATCTTTTAATGTTAATTTTCTCATCTGTAAAATGGGGCTATCAATGCTTCCATAGGCCCTCACAGGGTGGTTGTGAAGAAAGTGATTTATAAGCCCCAATATAAATGTTATATATATGTATATAAATGTTAATTATTAATCTATATTCAGTAAAAAAAAAAAAAGAGGTATGTGACCATAGGCAAGTCATATGACTCCTCTGGACCACGGTTTCCTTATCAATAAAATGAGATTAATACTACCTGCCCTACCTGCCTTCATCCCCTTATCCCTTGGAGAAAGTACAAAGATTATATAAGACATAATCCCTACCTTCCTAAAGCTTACTTTCTAGTAAAGGGGATAAGACATAAAACAGATGTACAAAATGGGACTTTGTAAGTACAAGAAAGAATTGTAAAACGACGTGCTGCGGGAGGTTGGGAGTAGATGGGGGAGGAGGTCATTACTAGCCAGGGAAAATAGAGAAGGCTTCATGGAGGAGGAGACATTTGAGGGGGACTTTAAAGCATGGGGAGGAACTCTGTAGCAGAAAGGAGTTTCAGACATGGGGAACAGTGTGACCAAAGGCATGGCAACAGATATGGTCAGCATGGCACATTTGGGAGGATTGTTCTATAGGATTGTTGTATAGCACTGTAAGGTTTACAAAGCACTTTACAGATGATATCTCAGTGGATCTCCACAACAAACCTGTGAGGGTCATATTATATTATGCCCATTTTACAGATAAGAAAGCTGAGGGTTTTTTTTCTCCTCCAGAGAGGTTAAAGGGTCACACAGCTAGTAAGTATTAAAGGCAGGACTTGAACACAGATTTTCCTAACTCCAAGACCAGCACTTTATCTACACACCATCTAGCTGCTTCAAAAGAATTAATACTTATTTTCATGTGACTTTGAACCAAACACAATCATGCAAGCAAATCTTCAGGAAAATAAAATCATAATGCATACTAATGCCTAATCACTTTTGGATTATTTACTATTGTCACATATAGTTCTCCTATATTACTACAGCTAAATGAGACCTAAGTCTGGTCAGTCACACAATTATTGGATGGCAAGTTGAAATAATTTTTTAAGATTCAATTTTATTTTCAGTTCTGAATTTTCTTCTTCCAACCTCCCTTGCCCCCCATTTCCTTCATCCACTGAGGGAAGAGAGAAAAATAAAAACCCACTACAATTATGTAAAGTCAAGCAGAATAAATTCCCATATTAGCCACATTCCTCCCTCCCTCCTTCTCCCCCCAAAAGTGCTTCAATCTGCACTCTGAGTCTGTCATTTCTCTCAATTTGGAGGTGGATCACATGAAACTGATAATAATTTGGAAAATCATCTTTAAATCAATCTCAGGAAATAACAATTTACATAAGGCTACCTGTAGGTTGTATCAACACTCAGGTTGGCAGCAGCTAAGTCTGATGGGGATATCCAGGCAGGCAAAGTATTTCCAGCGACCCACTTTGTCCACTCAAACAAGCCAGGCTCCACACGGATCTTCAAGTGATTTTCTTGCTGTAAACCTTGTAAGGGGAAAAGAAAATGAAGGCAAAGGGAAAGTTAGTTAATATTCGTTGTCCATTCTGATTAAGTCAGCAGTTTCTTTTCCACTTGGCTGCTGTCTCCAACTCATACA
Organism: Vombatus ursinus; assembly: GCF_900497805.2. NCBI lineage: Eukaryota > Metazoa > Chordata > Mammalia > Diprotodontia > Vombatidae > Vombatus > Vombatus ursinus. Next base: position 1,681,806 of record NW_020954594.1, read on the forward strand.
AGAATTTTCAAATAAGCCCATTTCCAAAGGTGGTTTTTGATCTCCCAGAGTGAGTTACAAATACTCAGAACTTGAGGTACTGGCCAAACCATCATGCTATTGGGTGGTGCCTCATTTAAAGGAGAAAAAAAAAACATAGGTAGGGAGCCGCTGAAGATTCCTGACCATGGGGATGAGGTAGTTAGTTCTATGTTTTGGAAACATTAATTTGGCAACAGTGACAGATTACTGAAGGGAGATTCATATCCAATCTCTGTCCTGCCAATTTCCTGCCAATGTTGGCATATTTTCCATTTATCACCTCCTCTCTCTTCCAGCTATTACTACTCTATTATGTACCATCATTACAACTCACTTAAATGGTGGCAATCATCTCCTTACATGCCCTCTGGCCTCCAGACTCTTGTTCTTCTTCCATCTATTCTTAGCCCATTGCTAGAACAGTCTTCCTTATTTGTAATCTGATTGTATCACTTCTATACTCAGAGCTCTTCTGTGGGCTGGCCTACTGAGCAAAGTTCAAGCTCTTTTGTTTACTATTTAAGGACCTTCACACAGGGATAGTATCCTATTCATATTCTCAATTCTTTACTCTGTTAAGCATTAGATGCTTCCACCAAACTCATGTTCTCTGTCTCCCGAATGTGCCATGCTGACCATATCTGTTGCCATGCCTTTGGTCACACTGTTCCCCATGTCTGAAACTCCTTTCTGCTACAGAGTTCCTCCCCATGCTTTAAAGTCCCCCTCAAATGTCTCCTCCTCCATGAAGCCTTCTCTATTTCCCCTGGCTAGTAATGACCTCCTCCCCCATCTACTCCCAACCTCCCGCAGCACATCGTTTTACAATTCTTTCTTGTACTTACAAAGTCCCATTTTGTACATCTGTTTTATGTCTTATCCCCTTTACTAGAAAGTAAGCTTTAGGAAGGTAGGGATTATGTTTTATGTAATCTTTGTACTTCCTCCAAGGGATAAGCGCCATGCTCTGCATATCTAATAAATGTCTATTGAATCTATTGCTGACTGCTGAGAAACTACATAAGCCTAACTGTTTTCCATGGAAAACAAAGTAAAAATGCTAGGTTAAAAGTCCCATCTCTTTAGGACAACTCAGTGTGGAGATGCCCAGAGGCTGGGGACTAGATGACACTTTTAGGACGTACAAACTTATGATTCTTACCTTTCAGAATGTTGTGTGCAGTCTGGACGCATCGAAGGGATGGGGAACAATAGACGTGGTCAACAATGGTGTTACTTTCTAACAAGGCCTCACCTACAAAGAGAGATAGAATCCACCAGCTATATTTGGTCAGGGCTAGTAACCAAGTGTGGCCCCACCTAGCCAGGGCACCCAAGGCACACAATGACTCACACAGAAGCCTAATGATCTGAACCTCATCCCCAAATAAACCTTTCACCAGCATCCCCAACAAAAAACAAAAGTGATAAACTCTTTCATCTTTTCTCTATTCCATCTCTGCAGGCCTAATGAGCAGCAAAATGCTCAGTTAGCAGGGAGCTGAGCCCTAGGTAATCCAGGGGCTGGATAATGGATTTTATGATAACAGATTGTAGATTTATATTGATGAAAATGAAAGCAAATAAAACCCTAGAGCATTAACTCTCAGACACCAGAGACCACTCTAATCTTTTGCTGAATGTTTATATTTTTCGGATAGTATCCACTTCCTTTGGAGCAGAGGCTGAAGGCTCTAGATGGTGGGTGTGGGATAAACCAACAAACTGATGGATTCAAAGCTGACATGTACAGAGCCAGCTTTAGCCAGAGCAGAATGGCCATTCATCGCTGACGTTGCCTGTCTCCTGTTCATATTTTGGCCTCCCACGTAAGTTGTCGTGGCAAAGGCAGCTTCTTTATACCTGGAAGGCCCCAAGTTCTGTGGCTACAGGGACTCACACCAGTAGCAAGTACAGAAAAGTCCCATGAAGAATGTGCTCTAACTCGAGGCTCAGAAAGTACTGCCCTGCATTCCACGGGGGGCAGCCCCCACAGCATTTCCTTCCCTCAAGATGGTAACCCACAAAGAAAGTTATTCTGGAATGACTTACCTACTAGTCTGGCTTGCATACACCCAAACACAGTGATTGGTGCATCTTTCTCATAATCCCGGAAACCACCACTCCTTTGAGGTAAACTGTGAGGCATATTCAGGTTGGTGCGGATGTAACGGCCTAAGAGAGAAAAAAATCAGGCACAGAACCACTTGAATTCTCTGCTTTTTAAACCTTCTCTTAATAAGCCTGCCATTCTAGTCCTTACTGGCCAAGAGACGCTAACTCTACTTTAGAGCAATGGAAAACATTAAGAGCATTCAGAGAGCTGAAACTTGCTTGGCAATTATATTCTGGAGTCTTTTCCGTTCTGCTTAAAAGTTATAGGGAGGTAGATTTTGCCTCCATACAAAAAGCTTCTTAAACCATTAAATATGTTCAATAGTGGGATGGGCTGCCTTGTGGGGTGAATTCCCTGTCACTGGAGGTGTTCAATTGATGCTAAATGACCACTTATTGAAGCTGCTGGAGAGTGAATTCACGCATTAGAGAAGAGCTATACCAGACGACCTTATATGGCACAGAGAAAAGAACACAGACTCTGGAGTCAAGAGGACATGGGTTCAAATCCTGCTTCCGAAACTTCCTACCTCTACAACCTTGGGCAAATGATTTTCATTTAATCTCTTTGGCTCCAAGGTTCCTCATTTGTAGAGCAAGCCAGTTGGACTGGATAGCCGTTGAGGTCCCCTCTGGTTCTTCTATAAATTCATATGGATGATTTATGGACATCTTAAATTCAAAATGTCCCAGATGAAACTTACTAGCTTCTCTTTCTAAACCTACCATTCCCTTAAATGTCACTATTTCTGTTAAGTGCACCAGTATCCATCAAATGACAAGTTCAGAACCTTGGGGTCACCCTTGACTCTTCCTTCTCTCCCTTATCCCCTGTTATCTAATCAGTTGTCAAACCTTGCTGGTTCTCCCTCTACAGAATCCCTTGCATCCACAGTAGCCACAGCAAGGAAGTAGATAATAATAATAATGATATCTAGCATGTATGTAATGCTTTAAGGTTTGCAAAGCACTTTGTATATGCTGGCTCATTTGCTCCTCACAATAACCCTTTAAAGTAGGTGCTACCCCTATATCCTAGGGATATAATAAAGGAATATGGTCTAACAGATAGAAGATGCTTTGAGTTGTTCAGGAGAAATGGGTTATAGAGCACAGTGAGAATTCTATAAAACACTCCAATTAAATGCACCCTTGAGGCCAGGGTAGGTCTCACACGCTCACATGCTAGCATCCATGAGCTCACCTTTGGCATCAAAGCACTGGGATAGCCAATACTTCCCAAACACAACATCCATCCTCTCCCCATGTCGACAGACAAAGAGGCATCGCTTCTGGGGGCCGGGCTGGCTGTTGACTCTCAGGGGCTATTCAGGGAGAGAAAGAAAGTAAATAGGTGGGAAGTACTTTGAGGCAGCATAGTGAATTACAAGGAATGCTGAACTCAGAGTCACAAGAGCTGAGGTCAAATCCTGGCTCTGCGAGAATAGCCTGTGTGACCTTGTGTAACTTCTCAGGGGTTCAGTTTCCTCATCTGTAAAGAAAGGATTGAATAAGATGACTTTTAAGGTCCCTTCCAGCTCTAGCTATCAGATCCTCCAACAGCCAAATGGAAAGCCCTGCTTACAGGTAGGGCAATAGGATTATTATTGTTTTTAGTAAATGGCCATGAAGCCATAAGGCTAACTGATTTAATGCTCGGATCTAAGAAGCTAAGGAGTCAGTCAACAAACATTGATTAAGCATTGTGTAAATGCCAGGAACCATGCTAAGCATTGGGGAGTAAGTTTGGGAGACTCAAATCCAAAATAAAGAAAGGCAAAAAATAATCTTTGCCTTCAAGAAGCTTATATTCTAATAGGGGAGAAAAAATGTACAAAACTAGTTAGTGGTGGGATAATTTCTTCTTCCAAATGAGGACACTATTTGGTAGTAAGATGTCTTCAGGGAGTAGGTCTACCATTATTACAAAACTGATAGTTTTTATAAAGAGTACATTTGCCATCTGGAGGACCATGACCGCTTCCAGACTCTCCACTCTGACCCTACATGTCGAGAATGCCTATCTTTAGCCACTGTGTTACTGTGCTGATCACAGGATGGTAAGGCTGGAAGAAACCTCAGAGCTTATCCAATTTAATGCTCTGATTCTGTAGGTGAGAAAACTGTAGCCCATGGAGATTGAGGGACAGAGCAAGGGGGTGAAGCTGGATGCTCTGGCTGCAAAGCTAGTGCTCTCTTTGCTGCCTTTCTGATACCCTTTCTCTACTCCAGAGCTACAGTGGCTCCCTATTACCTCCTGTGCTCTGGAGCCAGAAGCTGTTCTTCTTGAGCAGTGACCTCATAGAGAGAAAACTTGTCATTTCACGCATGTCCTTTGCTCTGGTTCCCTGATTTAACCTGTGTTCTAGCTGGATGAATCTGCTCGCAAAATATGATCTGGTTAATCTTGCCTTAGAACTTTTATATTTTTTTTTCCATGAAACTAGAATGTATCCTCTTCTCCACCTAGCTGGGTCCCTTCTTATCCTAAAAATCTGATTCTACATGTAGTGACAGAGTAATGGATGAGAACGCTTGAATTGGAATCTCCCAAATTTACCAACCCTATGACCGGGGAAAGTCATAGCTCTCTGAAGCTAAGTTTCCTCATCTGTAAAATGGGGGGGGGGGGATTTTACCTGCCCTGCCTACTTTGCAAGGTCATGAGGTGCAAATTAGATAATAAAATCAGAAGTGCTTTTAAAAGTGACATTATCATCTCTTTCTGGAAATCCACCCTAAGTAACCCCACCTCAGTCCAATGCCACACTCACTCAAGTATATATTCTTTGAGCTTATAAGAGTGAGAGACAGACACTCAAAGATACATAGAGACATAGACAGAGACACAGAGGGACACAGAAAGAGACATATGAGAGAGATAAAGACAGACAGATACGGACAGAAACAAGAGAGACAAAGAGAGTAACAGATACAGAGATAGACAGAGACAGAGTAACATATAGAGCCAGAAACAGAGGCAGGAAGAGAAACAGAGACACAGAAAAAGACAGACACAGAGGAGAGAGACAAAGAGAGGAACAAAGACATATATAGAGACAGAGAGAGGAAAAGGGAGTGAGAAAAAGAGAGAAGGAGAGAGAGAAAGAGAGAAAAAGAGGGAGAATTTTGTCTCTTCTTTCTGGATTGAGATTTCTAAGTGCATGCTTCACATCCCCTTCCTTTTTTTCCCCATAGTGCTTTGTGCTCAGCACATAATAGGTATTCAGCATTCTCTGACTGCATCCACATTAGTGTCCCCCCCAAAAAAGCTCCAGGGAGGACTACTGCTATCTCTTTATATCGAATTATTCACATCTAATTTCCATCCTGACCAGCTGACTGGTGATGCTTTAATTACTGAGTAGAGACTCCCAGTCCTTCCTTCTGCCCTTCTATTTGAGACAGCTATTCACAATGTGCTGCCCCTGACTGGCCCTATGTGCTCATTTATAGCAAATGAACCTAGTTGAACAGTGTAGGGGTGGCAGGGTTCTCTCCAGCTGTTTCCCACTATTCACTTAGAAGAAACCTCTGCTCCAGTCAAAGTGGTATCCTCACTCTCCCCAGGTTACATCTTGAGCTTGCTCATTTTTTTGACTTTGCTCACCCCATCTAAAATATCTGTCTCCAAGAAAATCCTCGCCATTCTTCAAATCCTCAGCCCTTCCAAGAAGTTCTCTTACTGTCCTGGTCTACATTGACAGCCCTCTTCTCTAGACTCTGATAGTAACTATTGTCTGTATTATTAATTTGGCACTTAATCATACACTGTGTGGTTTAATTGGTTATATCTTTTCATGTGCAGATATCTTATTTCCCCAGCTAGATTGTAAACTCCTTGAGGGCAGTAAGAAACCATGTCTCATACTTCTTTCTATCCTTCCAAAGTACCTAACTATATGTAGTGGACGATTATTGGATTTGGTAATCATAATAGGGTTCAAATCTCTCCTTGGATATTTATTCACTGTGTGAGCATGGGCCAATTACTTCACTTAGAGGCCTAGTTATAGATATATAATGAGGACCAAGGACAAACAACATCACAGGAGTCAGGAGTGGGTGGGGAGACAGATAATTATATTTGTACAACCTACCTCAACCTCAAGGGTTGCTTGAGAAAAGTGCTTGGCAAACATTAAAGGGACAAGGATTGAACCCATGATTTCATTGGTGAAGGGATCTCCCAGGATTGAAATTCTTCCACCACTGCAGGACCACTGTTGGTACTTTCCCCACAACTTATGTTCTTAGAAGTTTGCCATGAGTATTAGAGGTAACATGACTTGCCAAGAGTCAAACAGCCAGTATGTGTTAGAGGCTGGTATTAAATGTAGGTCTTTGTGGCTTTCTTCCCACAATACCAACATACTTCTCTCAGGCCTTAAAGCACTATATTAATGTGAATGATGTTGTCTGGTATGTGCTCAGTAAAAACTTATTGACCAAACGATTGTTAGAATGTTTCCCAAACGTTACTGGCCAAACTTACTTGCATGGGTTGGCAGATGATGGTGAGGGGAGACGTCTCCCCTGGACCCTGCTCCTCCTGCTGCCGCCTCTCCAAAATGCCATCACTGAACATGAGTGAGCTGGAGGACGATGATGTGCTCAGAATTGAATATGAACTACAGAGAAAAGGACAGGAAGACACAAACTATTGGTACCATGAGCAACAGGCCATGTGTTCTCTGGCCTTCAGGATGAATAAGAGTATGGGACTTAACATGAAAAAACATGGGTGGCGGTGATGGTGGTGGTAAACGGTAAAGGGGGAAGATGTGGCATCCAGATTCCTTGGGAAGAACATCTTGTTCTACTTTGAAGAGCTAAGCCATTAATAAATTAAGAGTAGAGAAATTCACTTGTGCATGAATCCATCTGGAAGCCCCCTCTGGGCAGGGATGGGGTCCATCATTTATATATTTGGTACAGTGTCACTGGCATGGCTGGCTATAGCTATAATGCCACAGCAATTATATGCCATTGTTTCCAGTTATTATCCCAGCTGAAAAGAAATAAAAGATTCCTGTTGTTAATCTTATTGTTCATAGACATTTTCATAGGAATGAAGGGCTTTTTGCATCCCTGCCCAGTTGTCTTCACCTCTTCAAAGTCAGGCAAACCTTATGACTGCTTGCCTCCTCTCTCCCGTCCTCTCCTGCCTCCCCTCTCAGGCCTCCAAATGAGATAATCATACGGCGAAGCATTTCACAGGTGAGCATCCTCGCCATATATAAAGGAACAGAGCCAAGAACTTCCATTCAAAACTTAATGAAGGACTGTCGGAACCCAGTTAGGGTTAACGCTGAGTGGGAGGCAGTCACATCCAGCCCCTCTTTCCTCCCACATTAAAGTTATTTTGAATTAGTAAGTTGCCAAGATGGTTCATTTCATAAGTGTGGCCATTTAATTTTGGTTGTTGGATAAATTCAGTGAAACATGTTCTCTGGCCTCTCTGGACAACCTGAAGGGAAGCATTTAATGCATGTGTTACACGGATACTTACAAATGAAGGCCTTTCTTCCTGCCACTAATA
>NW_020954594.1:1689519-1690491 GCF_900497805.2 Vombatus ursinus
GGAATGACAGCCATCACAGCAGCAAAACAAATATGTTGAGTATCTATCGGTGCCAGCCAACGTACCATCTGAGCCTCCTTTTTTCTAACAGAAATCTGCCTCCTCCTAATGACCCTTTCTACAACCCCCCAGCTGGAGAGAAGCCAGGCTCCCTCCCTGCCTCAAAGCTTTGGGGGCCTGAAATGATGGGATTTGTAGAATCACATTGCCACATCTTGCTGATTTGTGCCTCCTCACTTCTCAGCTCAATTATGGCTTTGAAGGGATCGACTGGCTTCCTTCCTTCCTTCCTTCCCGCATTTCACTGACAAAAACACTGTCAGCTTCCTCAGCTGTTAATGCAGCAAAAGGGATATGATTCACTCTGATTTGGGGCTGTCAGTTTCAATAAGGTAACAGTCAGGAACTTTATTTTGAAAACAGCACCGAAACCACATCATCTCCTTAAGGACCATATCTATATGCCTGTTCCTCCCCAAGGATAACTTGTTTTGAAAATACATCCTGAGACTGTCCAGCTTAGCCCACCCTGCTCAGGTGACCAATCTGTTCTATGAAAATCAGTTAACAGCTGGAGAAATCCAGAACCAGAGCAGAGCAGTCCTGAGGACATGTTTTTTTTAAGAATGATGAAGAGAACTTGGAAGAGTATATAGAGGACTAGAAAATAGGAAGGGTAAGAAAAATATAGAAAGAGATTACTTAGCCCAGAAAAGAGAAGTCTGAAAGGAGTTCTGATAGTTTCATAATAGGTAAAATTCGTAACCTGACATTAACCAGAGACCAAGGAGTAGGTCATGGAAGAATGGAAGAATAATTCATTTAATTTCAAACATACTTCCCAGGTGAGATACCACCACTAATCTTCCCCTTAGAAAATGGAGACTGTAATCCATACAACTCCCTATAATCTGATAATCAAATCATGTTATATTTACTCAGGCTTATTCCCAAGGCCGAGTTAATGCAAAG
>NW_020954594.1:1690501-1699375 GCF_900497805.2 Vombatus ursinus
GAGAGAGAGAGAGAGAGAGAGAGAGAGAGAGAGAGAGAGAGGTGTGTGTGTAGGTGTTATAAAATGGGTTTTAAGGAATGTGTACAAAGTTCCCTTTCCTTACTGACCCATATTTTTCTGGTGGTTAGCAGGAATGAAATCTAAGAGTTTTGCTTCATATGCCAAAGATGCTTAGCTGTTGGAATTTACCAATTTCAATCTGAACTAATGGAGAGGAAAGGGATGTGGGATAGAAGATTAGAAAAGATTCTAATTATTAGATTAAAGAGATTAGAAATATTCCTGACCGTATATTCATGATTTATTTCTAAAGCTAATGGAGAGAGACAGTTTTCTTATCCTTTCTTTCCCTAGACAAAATACAGGCTGGAATTACCTCCCTCTACTTCTCTATAATGGTTGTGAAAAAAAAAAATTGCACTAATGTCAGCTACCATATGTTGGCATAAGGCAGAGCACAGGTTTAACTAGGAGGGAAGAAAAGCAAACCAGCCCCCTCCCCTGGGTAGGTTGCCTGGGAACACAGCACAGATGAGCCAAGGAGAGCTTTCACTCTTGGACCAATCAAGGAGGGAGGACATGGTTTGGTTTTCCCCATTTTAGATGAGTTGAAGGGTCCCACCCAAGCTGCAATGAACATCAGACTCAGTGAAGATGGGTAGAGGTGACAGCTTAGAGAACTCACATCCTGAGAATGGACACGCCATCTTTCAGAAAGGTAAGCTGCAGTCAATGACACCATACCGCTATGACAGTGGATACAGCACTTGAGTTGGAGCCGGTAAGATCTAGAGTCGAACCACCACTCAGACACTTACTAGTTGTGTGACCCTTCACAAGTCATTTAACTTCCTTCTCTGAGCCTTCCTTATATGTAAAATGGGAATAATAAAAGCCCCTACTTCACAAGGCTGCTGTGAAGACCAGATAAGATAATACCTGTAAAAATACCTTGCAAAAGGACTAAATAAATGGGAACTAATATTATTACTAACTCAGCAAGGCAGAAACTTGCCTGGCCTGCTTTACGGAAGTCATATAATAATAATAACAACAATAATAGCAATGATAATAATGACTAGGATTTATATAGCCCTTTAGGGTTATCAAAGGGTTATTTCAACTGATCCTTTTAACAACCCTGTGAACAAGGCGCCATTCTTATCCCCATTTTACATCTGAGGAAAATAGGGTGGGTAAGTGAGTTGTCCAGGGTCACAAAGTTAGTTAATATCTGAGACAGGATTTGAACTCCAATCTTCCTAACAGCACTCTATCTTCTACACAATCTAGCTAGCTGCCCATATAGCACACTAGGTAGGAAATACTGGGCATTTACCACTAGTGCTAGGTGAACAGGAATCCCAAACTAATGAGGGTCAAAGACATTGAGATATCTCTCAAGTAACACTTCACTGTAACATAGATGGCTAACATTTATAAAGTGCTTACCATGTGCCAGGCCCTGTGCTAAGCACCTTGCAATTATTATCTCATTTGATCCTCATAACAACCCTATGAGATCATCATCTCCATTTTACAGATGAGGAAACTGAGACAAAGAGGTTAACTGACTTGCCCAGGTCACATCGCTAATAAGCGTCTGAGGTCTGATTTCAGTTGAGGTCTTCCTGACTCCAGGCTCTGTGTTCTCTATCCACTGTGTCACCTTGCTGCCCCAGTGCTTTCCCTTCTATGGATCCCAGCTCCACCCCCAAACAGAGGAACTGAGACAGCAATTTGTATCTGATTATGTAAATTGTACATGATAGGGTAGAGCTGCATGTACCCTCCTTCCCAAGCCCTACGCAGCTAGCCAGAAGGCTAGGGACTACACATCTTCTCTCCCCGAGGACCCTATGTGTTAAAAAAAAAAAAATTCTATATATCCTGCTTCAGTTCTGCTGCCCTTAAAAGTTCTGTGTGATTGTTTTGCTTTAGGAAGACTAACCGTAAAAAGCAGTAGGCCCCAAGAGTCTGCTTACCCATGGAATATCCAGGTACTGCATTCATCTGCCTTGGTGATGTAATTCTCAGGCAGAAGCCCAGAACAGCCAGTGGTTAAGGATGTACCATAGATCCAGCCCTCACTGGTACTTGTCTGCTCCATTGAAGACATGAAAATGAAGTCTCCAGGTACCAGCTCCAGCTCATCGTCATTTTGTGGAGTGTAGGGATAGATCACCTGTAGCGTCTGAGAAAGAGAAATGTGAAAACTGTACCAAAACCATTCCTGTAAATGCTCTTGTGACTGGATAAGTTTGTTTTATACTATCCTATCCTATTGTTGTTCAGTTGTTTTCAGATGTGTTCAACTCTTTGTGACCCCATTTGAGATTTTCTTGGCAAAGATACTGGATTGGTTTGCCACTTCCTTCTCCAGCTCATTTTTACAGAGGAGGAAACTGAGGCAAACAGGGTTAAGTGACTTGCCCAGGGTCACATAGCCAGTAAGTGACTGAGACCAGATTTTAATTTGGGTCTTCCTGCCTTCAGGCCTAGCTCTCTATCCACTGAACCACCTAGTTGCCTCCTAGGAAAGCAGAGGTTAAGTGACTTGCCCAAGGTCACACAGCTAAGCTAGTAAGTGTCTGAGGCCAGATCTGAACTTAGGAAGATAAGTCTTCCTGAGTTCAGGCCCAACACTCTTCTACCACCTAGTTTTTACTGGAAAGAATCACAGAAGATCCTCAGTTTTCAAGTAGATATTGTGTTTTCCATGGTCTCTAGAATGAAATATAAACTCCTGTATTTAGCTTTTAAAGTCTTTTACAACCTTTTCCCCACTTTATTTTTCCAGCTTTATTAGCCGAACTGTCTTTTTCTCTGTTCCTCACAGGTTAAACTCCATCTCTTCTGTTTTTGAGTAAAACTCATTCGCTTCTCACCTCTATCCAGGGGTGTGCTGGAAGCAGGCAGCTGATTGTCAAATTTTCAGCATGAGAATTTACACTTTGGAAATTGGCAAGTGCTACAAATCAGGCTTGATTTAATGTTTTATTAATTATATAGACCTAAGAAAGTTATGAAAAAATGTTAAAAATGCAAATTAAATGAAAAAATATGGAGTGTGTGTATGTAAATTTTCTTGATTTTCCAGGCCATCCATATGTAAGGATCTCTATTAGAAGCATATTGACTTAGAAAACCACATATTAACATTATCTATGTTCTATTGTATTTTTATTTATTTTGTTAAATATTTCCCAATTACATTTTAATCTGTTCCAAGTCCCCTTGGGAGTGTCATGGAGGGCCTTCATGTATTTTGACACCTCTGGCCTAGACTCAAGAAAATGTTAGAGAAAATGTTAACAATTAGATTAAACTTAAAAAGTGTGTCCTACATACTTTTTTTTGGGGGGGGGGGCAGATCCAGTTATTAAATGTTTACCAGAACATGGCTGCCTCCTCCTCATGGAAGTCCCTCTCTTCTTTCAGGATGCAACTCAAACCTCCCTTCACCCACTTCCTGATCCTCCCTCTTAAACTACCTTGCACTTAACTACTTTGTGCTCATCTCCTTATATTTCCTTCTGTATATGTGTATTACATCCTTGTCTCCCCTGTAGAAGGTAAGTTACTTGTGAGTGGGAATTATTTGATTTTTTCTATTTGCCTGGCATATAGTTGGTGATTAATACTTATCAGTTGATTGATCTGAAAAAATAATACATATCTTTTGGAAATGGATTTATGCTGGATACTGATGGGGCTGGTCCAAATTAATTTCCTTGAACTGCTTTAACAGATATTGTTTCATTTTTTTTTTTGTTTTATATCCCTAGGGCCTAACACAGTGCCTGGCACAAAATAAATGCTTGTTGGTTGAATGATTGACTTCACCCATGAGGGAAGAGATTTCATTTTTGGATTAGCATCTAAATACACCAGAGGCATTTTAGGAAACTGTTCCTTGCAAATAGATTTGGATCCAGTCACCTACTGTCCCGTCTGCTAGTGTAGGCACCAATGTAAAATTTTTTCCCTTAGGGAAAACCATTCTTCTCCGTAGAGCCCAAATGGGCCAGATGGGGAGAATATGTGTGAAGGTCTATGTCTTCCAGCACAGAGGGCACTGGAATCCATGGGACAAATAGCAGAGCTTTGTTGTTATTTGGTCATTTTAGCTGTGTCCAACTCTTCCTGACTCCATTTGGGGTTTTCTTTGCAAAAATACTGGAGTGGTTTGCCATTTCCTTCTCCAGCTCATTTTATAGATGAGGAAACTAAGGTATTAAGTGACTTGCCCAGGGTCACCCAGCTAGTGTCTGAGACCAGATTTGAATTCAGGAAGATGAGTCTTCCTAACTCCAGGCCCAACACTCCTATCTACTGCACCACCTAGCTGCCCTAATATTAGAACTAGACAGCGCCTTAGTCTAAACCTTCTCAGCATATAGGACCAATGAGATGACATTCATAAACCTTTGTAAACTTTTATATTTATATGGCAAAAGCAGATAAATGTTTATTACTACTACCATTACTACTACTAGTACTATTATTATTTCTGTTGTTTTTATTATTATTACTGTTACAGGTGATGAAATGAAAGCCTAGAAAGCTTGTTATTTGCCTAGAATCACATTGCAAGTTAGAGGCAGAGCCAGAATTAGAAACCAGGTTTCCTAACTCCCAGGCCAATATTTTTCCCATTTCATCATGCTGAGAGTTTCTCCTCAGGTCATGTTTCATGGTAACCCCTACTCTTCAGGCAACTACACCGGGCGAGATCATGAGCTAGCCACTTCACTGGGGGCAGAGATGAGAAGGCAGATGAAGCAGCTATGGGATGTCACAAAGTTTCTTTCAAAAGAAGATAAAGTATGTCCTGGCCTGGAGGCAGAGGGATGGGCCAATAAATAACCTTTCAACAAAATATCTGCAATGTAAAATTTATGATCAGTTCTTTTGAATTTTACTTATTAGGGCCCATCCATTCCCTTCTCCTAGATCCATATCCTCTCCCCAACTCCCAAGCCTGGCTTCCTTCCCAGACACCACCACATCCCCTCAGCAAAGAGCCCTATTCTACGCATTTGTGAAACTGATTAAGAACAACATCATAAGACATTGCTCTAAATTATAGGGATACATATGTAATGAATCCACCAAAAAGAATGTTCCTTTCCCTGGAATGGAGTGGAGGGAGCAGGCTCTGTGTCAGGAAGAAACAGGCCCAAGCTACAGCTCCTCACTGGCTTAAAGAATTCTATAGCTGAGAAGGACCTGAGAAGCCATCTAGATAACCTCCCCCATTCCATTTTACCAGAGAAAACTGAGGCTCAGACAGGAAGCAACCTGCCTAAGGTCACACAGATAGTGATGTGGTAGAGCTGGGATCTGAACCTAGGTATCCAATCCTTTCTCCACTCTGCTACAGTCTTGTACTTTACCCAAGTGCGGCATCTGTTAAAAATGTCTTTTTTCTCATGCACCTATCTTCTAAGGGGGTCAATGTCACGGGGAGACTGACTTCAGCACATTCTAAGGAAGAGCTTTTTAACAATTAGAATTGTTTGAAAATACAGTAGACTGCCTTATGGAGATAGTAAGCTCCCCATCACTGGATATTTGTGGGGGAAGCAGAGGCTGAATATTTGTCAACGATGCAGAAGAAGAGAATTCATGATGCAGGTACTGGGTTGGACTAAATGATCTTATCTAAGGTCCATTCCAACTCCAAGATCTTATACTTCTTACCTTGGGAAGGTAGTATGGAATAATTGATGGGAGAGCTGACCTTAGATCAGGGAAATCTGGATTCACATCCTGCCTCTCACTCATACTAGCTGTGTGACCAGGGATGCAGAGGTCACTTAACCTTCTCAGTATCCCCAGGCAACTCTCTAAGATGATGAATTACAGAAGATCTACTGACCCTACCCTGATGGAGGGAGTTTCTATAGTGAGAGTTCCTTACATTGAATAAATCACAGGTCTAGACTCTTTTCGTAAAGGAAAGAGCATAGGGACAAGGATAGGTAACCATGTTCTGGAGATAAGAAAACCAGGGAACAGAAAAGGGTGGAGATAAGCCCCCAGATGATGAAGTGAAGTGAAGGGGTAGTGCTAGTATTATTACCTAAGATTCACAATTACCCAGGTTTACATGGAAAAGTAATCTTAAGGTTGGAAAACAACATCAACATGATCATTATCATCATCATTATCGCTATCATTTATGTAGAACTTTAAGGTTTGCAAAATGCTTTATAAATCTCATTTTATCCTCACAACTCTTGACACTATTATTACACACAACAATCCATGGTGGTATTATTATTATTCCCACTTTACAGATGAAAGAACTGAGGTAGATGGAGCTTAAGTGACTTGCCCAGGGTCACACAGCTAATAAGTGTTTCGTATGATGAAGTGAGCCTTATATCAAGGCTAACCCCTCTACCTGTTCAAGCAATTCCTCCAGTAGACTGCCCCCTATGTCATCCCCACTCTCACTTATTTCCAGTCACTTCCTCTCTACTGGATCATTTCCTACTGCCTACAAACATGCTCATGTCTATCCTGGAAAAAAAACCAAACCATTACCTGATCCCTCTATTTCTGCTTCCATCCTGTAAGTCTTCTGCCCTTTGCAGCTAAGCTCCTTAAAAAAGGCAGTCTACAATAGGTGCCTCCACTTTCTCTCCTCTCACTCTTTTTTTACACTCTGGCTTCTGACCTTATCATTCCATCAGAACTGCTCTCTCCAAAGTTACTAATGACCTCTTAGCTGCCAAATCCAAGGGCCTTTTCTCAATCCTCATTCTCCTCAACTTCTCTGTAGCTCTGACACTGTTGATCACTCTCTCATCCTTAATACTCTCTTCTCTTTAGATTTTCAAGACATCACTCTCTCCTGGTTCCCCTACCTTTCTGACCACTCCTTCTCGGTCTCCTCCTCCAGCTCACACCCTCTACCTATAGGTGACCCTCAGGGTTCTGTCCTGGGCTCTCTTCTCTTCTCCCTGTAAACTACTTCATTTGGTGATCTCATCCACTCCCATGGATTTAATTATCATTTCTACGCTGATGATTCTCACATTTACCTTTCCTGTCCCAGTATTTCTGCCAACTTCCAATCTCACATCTCTAATTGACTTTCAGACATTTTGAACTGGATGTCCAGTAGACATCTTAAATGCAATATATCCAAAATAGAACTCATTTATCTTTTCCCTAAATCCTCCCTGCCTCCTACTTTCCCTGTTACTGTAAAGGACAACACCATCCTCCCAGTTCTTCAGGCCCACAAGCTAGGAGTCATCCTGGATTTCTCACTCTCTCTCACCCCCATATCCAAGTTGTTGGCAAGGCCTCTGAATTTCACTTTTGCAACATCTCTCAAAGATGCCCCCTTCTCTCCTCTGACATTACCACCACTCTGGTACAAGCCCTCATCACCTCACACCTGAACTACTGCAATAGCTGCAGGTGGGTCTGCCTGCCTTAAGTCTTTTCCCACTCCAATCTATCCTCCATTTAGCCATCAAAATGACTTTCCAAAAATGAAATTGTAATTATGTCATCTCCCCTACTCAATAAACTCCAGTGGCTCCCTATTGCCCCCAGGAGCAAATACAAAATGCTCTGGCATTTAAAGTCCTTTATAACCTAGCTTCCTCCCATCTTCCCAGTCTTCTTACACCTTACTTTCTGACACACACTGTTCCATCCAGTGACAATGGCCTCCTGGCTGTTCCATAAACAAGACACTCCGTCTTTTCATTCTTGGCATTTTCTTTGGCTATCCCTCATGCCTGGAATGCTCTCCCTTCTCTGATCCAACTACTGACCTCCCTGGCTTCTTTTAAATCCCAACTAAATTCCCACCTTCTGTATCTTCCTCAACCCATTCTGATTCCAGTGTCTTTCCTCTGTTATCTCTTATATATCTTGTATATAGCTTTTTTGTATATGTTTGTTTGGATCTTATTCCCCTTCCTCCCCATTAGATTGTAAGCTCCTTGAGAGTGGGGACTGTCTTTTGTCTCTTTTTGTATCGCCAGTGCTTAGCACAATGCCTGGCATATAGTAGGCACTTAATAAATATTTATTGAATTGAATTGAGGCCAGATTTGAAGTCAGGTCCAATTTTGTGCCCAATGATCTATCCATGGTGCCACAGCACAGGTTAGAGAAGCAAGTGCCTAGCTTTTCATTATGTTGTTTTGCTTTTACATATGTTTCCATTAACATGTCTACTTGTAAGAATTGGGTGTGGGCCCTGAATCCTCCACTAAATTGTATGCTTTTCTAATAGATCAAACTTTGTTGAAGTTACAGTTTGTTAAATGTTTGACATCTCTTTGTGGAGGAGAGCTATGGTCCTGTGTGGAGCTGCTGAGATGGACCAGATCATCTTTTAATCCTTATAGCTCTCAACTGCTACAGAGATAGCCAAAGCCACCATAGTCCCAATGTACCTGATAAAGGGAAAGGTCCTGCACAGAAGGATGATGGGTATCTGTCCATCCAAACCTAGTGAACCTATATGCAAATGGAAAACAGACCTTGGTTTGAATCCCACCTCAGACCCTTAGAAGCTGTATCTCCTTGGCCAAATTGCTTAACCTCCCTGACCTTCAATTTCCTCATTTCTAAAATGGGGATAATAATAACAACACCCATCTCACATGGTTGTTGTGAGTACCAGATGAGATAATGAAAAGTGCTTTGCAAACCTCAAAGTTTTATATCATTATTAAAAAGTTGTGACTACCTTCATTCACCTCCTATAGGAAGTCTTTCCTCATCTTTCTGGCTGTTAGTGTCTTCTCCCTCCTCTAAATATGTTGAATTTATTGACCTGTTTTCATATTGCTTCCCTCTGCACCCTTCTTTCCCATGTGAGCTCACTGAGGACAG
>NW_020954594.1:1699394-1721408 GCF_900497805.2 Vombatus ursinus
TTTTTTTTTTTTTTTTTTTTTTTTTTTTTTTTTTTGCATTTGTATCTCCAGCACCTAGCTCAGTATCTTCCACATAGTAGGTGCTTTTTGATAAATAGTTGGGATTGAATTGGATTTGACACTCAAACACAGAACTCATCCTGACTCTCCCCTTGCCCTGTTGAGGTGTTAGTTTCTCTGGTTGCCTCATTGACACACTCAACCAAGAGAGTGAGACACAGTCAATTAAGCCCAAGGGATAAGAGGATCCTACACAAATATAGGAAGGCTCTCTTAAGGCAAATGGACTTCAAAGTGGAAATTCTATTCTGAGGGGGTTATGGAAAGAGCTATTGAAAAGAACAGTAACAAATGAGCTTTTACACATTCAAGATAAAAAGGGACAAGTTATTTTTAGACGATAATTCATGTGGGTGTTTGCAGTCTCTCTCTTTCTCTCTCTCTCTCTCCCTCCCCATCTCAATCTCTTTCCTCTGTGCCAATTGAGCAAGAATGTGGGTCAGGCAGAAAAGCAATTACCCTTTGTGTTAACTGGAGGGCGGTGTTGATTAGAAGACATTCCTGGTAAAATTCCATGGCCACCTTCCTTCCCTGCTCTTCTCATGAAAGGAGGCCAACCTAGAGTTAGCCTAACTTTTCAAATAATTCTTCCCAGATTCTAAGAGTAAGGTGTATTCTTCTCTTCCTTCTCTAGGTCCCATCCCATGTAATTCCTGGAATGACTTCTCTTCTAGGTAAGGGCAAGCCCAGCCTGCATGCTTAGTGCTTCTAGAAACTCTCCCAGGGTGATGCAGAAGGAGACAGCAGGATTCTCACCAGCTGGTGCTAACTCTGCCTTTGACCTTGGGCCAGTCACTTAGGGCCTATTTCTTCATATGTAATAAAGGGATTATGAAAATACTTGTAACTACCTAGCTCTCGGCTCAAAGGATACAATGCAGGAAAAACACCTTTTAATAACATGCTAAACAAATGTTCTGTTACTATTATCCTCTTTTTTCCAACTAGACAGTCATCTCCTCGAAGGCAAGGCCTTGTTTTTCTTATATTTCTCTCTATTCCTTTCCCCACCCCATGGCACCTTAGACATAAGAAGTATTTAATAACTATCTGGTGAATGTTCCAATGTCATGTTTTATTTGTGTGCCCTTTTCTTGCTAAAAGATTCTAGAGAGGGCCTTTTGAATTTTTATTTAAAATAATTCTTTCCAATGTTAAAAAGCTTCTTTCCCATTTATTACCTTTTTTTAATTCCCAGAATATCCTCATGAGGTGTATTCTGGCCAAATATCATCATCTCTATGTTTACGACTAAAGAAACTGAGACCCAGAAAGTTTAAGTGACTTGACAATAAATCTGTTGGTAAGGCCTGGGCCATGTTAACAGTTTAGCAGAAGAAACAGCTTCAGTAGAAGGGGAGTTTCTTGAGGATTGTGACTGTTTAGTTTCTTATCTTTGCATTCCCAGACCTAGCACATAATAGGGGTTTAATAAACATCTGTTTGATTGAATTGAACAAAGACCACCAGGGTCAAGTAGGCTCGCAAGTCACAAGCAAGAGTGGGAATCTACCTGTTACTACTTTGTCCAGGGCCCACTAACACCTTACATTATTAGATTAAGGAACATATGTCATGTCCATATGTCCATGTGTGTTAGGGGCAGAATTGGGACTAGAATCCAGGTCTCCTGACTCCTAGTCTGACACATTTTTCTGTTATTCTACATTGCATTTCTTTGGTACCCACCTGTAGGACCCAGCATGGGGCTGTGTACACGGCAGGTGCTTAATCCAGGTTGGTAGGTAGCTAAATTCAGAGGGCAGGTCTGGTAGGGGTAGGTGAGAGATAGATTACCTCATGGTTAGCAAATCGGATGTCTCGAGAGAATATGGTAGCAACCCAATCACACCCCAGTTTGACATCAATATTCTGGGCCAGTTTCTCCAGGGTGGGCAGGTGGCTGGCTTGGAAGTGGTAAGCCAGAGTCACATGAAGCTGCTTCTTATGGGGTTCCACGTGTACCTCTGGAAAAAAAGAAGAAAGAGAAGGGTCCAAAGCAGTCTCAGGAATTAAAGGCACAGCATGACAAGAGGCCCCACTAGACTTATTCCTCCTAAACAGCAAGCCTACAGCTCCCAAATCAGTCACAAAGGTACTTTCTCCCATCCTAAGTGGCAGGAAGGGGAAAAGAGAATAACAAATGAATTTTGTACCAACCCACTGTTTCTGAAAATCAATGGAAGTCCATTCGATTCAGTTAATACTTATTAAGTGCTTACTGTGTGCAGAGCACCGTGACATCCCAACACAATGGGGGAAGATACAAAAGTTAGAGAAGCTACTATCTTTGGCCTTATGTAGCTCATAATCTAGTGGGGGATGTGACACACATACAAATAGCTTCAATACAAGCTAGCAGATGTTAAGAGCATTTCAGAAGTGCAAAGCAAGTGCTATGTGACGTCCCAGGGAAGAAAGGTCACTATTAACAAGGGCACAGAGGAAGTAGCATTTAAGCTGGGCTTTAAAGGAGGGTAGGAATTCAGTAGAGGGAAGTAGACTGCTATGCAGGAGACATGCTGGGCATATAGCAAGGACAGAAGGATACAGACAGGAAAATTCAACGCATGTCCAGAACCTTAAGAGAAAAAAGGTGGTGCCAGGTTGTAGAGGACCTTGAATTACAGTCTAAGGAATCTGGATTTTACTTAGTAGGTAATAGAGAACCACTGAAAAATTCTGAGTAGAGGAATGAAATGATTTGACTAATGCATAAGAGATTATTCCGGTGTCAGTGTGGATACATTGGAAGAGAGAGAAAATAGATGTAAAGGGACAGATGTAAGATAAATAATGGAGGCAGAATGAACAAGATTAGGTAATGAGATATGAAAAAAGGACTGATTGAAGTTAACACCTAGCTAGCCTCATTACAAATGATGAGAGCACTGTATTTGTCATGTATTTGGGAAACTGAGGCCTGGAATCTGGTACAATGAGAAAAGGGAGAACTGGGTCAAATGCTTTCAGGACCATGATATCATTACAACACCCAGGGGCTCTTCATGGTTGGTATTATCTGAAATTCTTTGTAAAAAGAAAAAAGCCATCCAAAATGGGGGAGTAATTTACTATTCATTTAAAATGAGAAAAAGTAATAGCAGAATGATGTAATGGAAAAAAGCACTAGATTTATTGGAAGACCTGTGTTTGAATCTTGCTTCTATAACCAACTACCACTTGTATGATTTTGGACAAGTGACTTAACTTCTCTGACTTTAGTTTCCAGATCCATAAAATGGGGACAATACTTATACTACCAACTTCTTCTGCTAACTAGTAGTATAGCCAGTAGGCAAGTCATTTCGCCTTTCTGGGCCTTGGTTTATTCATCAACAAAATGAGAGTGTTAGGTGATCTCTAAGGTTCTTTCCAGCTCTAAAGTCCATGATCCTATAAATCTAGATTCAGATCCCTACAATTTTATTTGGGTAGGAAGGAGTACTTGCTGTAGTCCAAAGATGGGTAGCGGGTGTGGCAAGCAGAGGCTTTCCACAGGCTAAGTCCTGTAGGGGGACTCTGGCTTACTTAGTGCTGAGGTCTGATGGGAGAAATCTGGTCCTTCATGAGACTCAGGCATACTAGGGCAAAGCTATAATGTAACCACATGGGCATTGACTTTCTATAGTACATTCATAATATAATATAAAGAATTCTCAAACCCATCAGAACCTCTTTAAAGTGTAGGTTTTTCAGAATTGAGCCATTTTTACTACACCCACCCAATTCTGTCTGTTGCCACCAGGGGGCAATAAGGCGGCAAAAAAAGCCCAGGTCTCTCCAAGTTGCTGGAGAGTGACAGAAGGCCCCTCACCAGCATAAGCTTTAAGCATCTCTAAGAGTTATGGCTGAGCCCTGCTCCACCCAATAATGAAGGCTTTGGGTTCAGTGGCTACATCATTGTGTTTGGCTCCTGACAATAAGCCCTCTGCCTAACCTCAGATGCAGGATTTTAATAGGCTCTGACAGCAGGTATAGTTCAATGAGGAAAAACCACTTCTCTGAGGCACCATCAAAGGAACAGGAAATAGTCTGCTTCCCGAGCTGTTTCTCAGATATATTAAGGCTGTTTGGAAGGCCAATCTTCCAGAAATCCTTCTTAGTGGGGAAACTGCTCTTCTGGAATGGGAGGAAATCTGAAAAGGCAACCAAACCCAAAGGGCTGAAAAACATGACCGAGTACAGTGTCACGTTCAAGGAAGAGCAATTAGGCTGGTATTGCTGAATCACAAAGTATGTGAAGGGGAGTAAAGTGTGAAGAGACTGCAAGTCTGGAAGGGGCCATGCTAGGAAGAAAGTGTAATGCCAGAGGACTTTATATTTTGTCCTGGAGGTAAGAGAGTGTCACTGGAGTTTACTGAGTAGGAGGGAGATGTGATCAGACCTGTGTTTTAGGAAATCATCTTGGTAGCTAAGCAAAGAACACATTGGAGAAGAGAAAGTCTTGATTTAGGGAGACTAATTAGAAGAGAGATTAACTAGAAGGCTAGAGGCAATAAGGGCCTGAAATAGGGTGGAGGCTGTGTGAGATACTGAGAAGGTGAAAATGACAATAATTGGCAAGATATTATGGGTAGAGGATGACAGTGAGCCAAGACTGCAAAACTGAGTGACTGAGAGGACAGAAGGAACCCAAAAGTAATAGGATGCTGGAAATAAGAAAGGGTGTGAGGGGGAAAATAAGGACTTCTTTTTCTGGACACGTTGAACTTAAGATGCTTATGGGCCATCTAGCTTGAAATGTTGCAGACGTGGGAGACGGGAACTTAAAAGTGAGACTAGAATTTGTTGTTATTGTTTAGTCATTTTTCAACTGTGTCCCACTCTTTGTGACCCTATTTGGGGTTTTCTTGGCAAAGATACTGGAGTGGTTTGCCATTTCCTTCTCCAGCTCATTTTATAGATGAAGAAACTGGGACAAACAGGGCTAAGTGACTCGCCCAGGGTCCCAGAGTTACTAAGTATCTGAGGCTGGATTTGAACTCAGGTTTTCCTGATTCCAGGCCTGGCATTCTATCCACTGTGCCACCATCTAAGAATCACCTCCATAGAGAAGACAGTGGAATCCATGGGAGCTGATGAGCAAATGAAATAGTATATAGAGGAAGAAGAAGGCCTAGTATAGAGCCTTGAGTGAACACCCACTGTTAAGGTATTAGAGAGCATGGTAAGAATGAAAATCCAGCAAAGGAGATTGAGAAAAAGAGCTTTGATAGGTAGGAGGAGAACAAAAAGGCAGCAGTGTCACAAAGACCCAGAGACAGGTGTCACATGCTCAAGAGAGGTCAAGAAGGGTGAAGATGGAGAAAACGGAGAAAAGAAAAAGAAAATATCACTTATTACTTATTATTATTAATATAATATTACTACTTAATAGATAACTAGTGACTCTGAAAGAACAATTTAGGCAACTGGGATTCTCAAACATGGAAGTCTGAGGGAGCTATGTGGCCTTGGGCTTCACTTAATCTCTGGGGGCTTGAGTTTTCTCATTTTACAAATGAGGTTTGAACCAGACAATTCCTAAAGGTCCCTTTCAGCTCTGATATTCCATGAAGTTATGATGATTTAATTGCTCAATAAACACCCTGTAATTCAGTCTTTCCTAATCTTACCCCATCCAGCGCAACCTCATTCTTGTCTCAGGTTTTCACTGATGCTATTTTCCACCCATGCACTCTCCAACCCTCAACAAACATCTTCTCTCTTTCCCTTTACCTATCAAAACACTGGCTACTACTAAAGGCCTTGTTTATACCCTATCTCCTCCACGAAGCTTTCTCCGCTACTCTAGTTCTTTTCCCAACTATTTTTGCTTTATCTTTATTTTTCTTCTAGACTTAGTAATCACTGACAAAAACATTCAAATAAACATAGTGAAAAATGGTATCCTGTAAAACCATAAACTCCAAATTTTGTACAACTTCCAGCTGCTTCTGCACTTAGAATCAGTCACTATCCACAGTTCAGAATTTCACTACTCTTAATGACTTTATATGCTAGTTTAACTAATTAGATGGTAAGCTCTTTAGGGGCTAATAATAATAATAATAATAATAATAATGATGATGATGATGATGATAATAGCTTACATTATATAGTGTGACGACGTGCCAGGCACTGTGTCAAGCACTTCACAATTATTATCTTATTTGATCTTTACAACAACCCTGGGAAGTTGGTAGGTGTTATTATTATCCCCATTTTACAGATGAGGAAACTGAAGCAAACAGGTACAGTGACTTGCCTAGGGTCACATGGCTAGTACTATCTGAGGCTGGATTTAAATTCAGATCTTCTTGACTCTAGGCCTGGAACTGTGAACACTGAGCTCCTCTTCCATCTCCACACAGTTAGACACAGAAAAGATGCTCAATAAATTCTTGTTGACTGATTGATGAATCCTTAAGGGAGCCTGTCTTTGCCCCGTTTATCTTTCTCTGGCTACAGAATTGTGTTCCTCCTTTGTGTCTGTTCTTTATTTATGCCCTATACCAACCAAACCTCTCATTAAGCTAAGTGAGTCTGTTTGGACCTGTAGCCTCACAGAAGCCAGCTTTGTAACCCTCATTCTCCTCTCTCCTCCAGAATAAACACACATAACAACCACTCCTTTCAGCTAATTCCTTTGATGGGAAATCTCAGTTGGATTAAACTGAAAGCCATAGTTGAAATAAAAGGAGGGAGACATCTTTATAAGGATGTATTTTTAAGGCTGGCCCATGAGGCTGAAGCCCATGTAATGAATTTCAGCAAATAAAGGGAACTGGCTTGGTGAATATTAGTATTATTTAAATACTAAAGGATCATACTGTCCTATCCTTGAGAAATTCTGACCAAGTGCTTTGGCTCCCAAAGAATGACATGGCATAATGGGACAAGAGTCACAGGGTTCAAAGTCAGAAGGTCTGAGTTCTAGTCCTAGGCTCTTCTACTTACATGCTATATGAGCTTGGAAAAGTTACAATTTGAGCCTCAATTTTATCATCTGTAAAGTGGGAGTAATAACATATATATAAAACCTAACTGTCCTAACTCATAGGGATGTTATAAGGATCAAATGAGATAATGCATATAAAAGCTCTTATTTAAATTTATTATTATCAGACCCAGATAAACACTTGGATGGGAAGGAGTATTGGGGAAAGAAAGATTCTTGAATTCTGAACTGGGAAAGGGGGATATTGCTATACTAGCATGGACCTGGAGGCCAGCTGTTGGTTGCTTCCTGCTCTCATCAAGGAATATGAAAGACAACTGAATGTCTCCCTCACCCTCTCCTTCCCTCCTTGCCCCAGCCCCTAGCCAAAGTAGGCACCTCAAATAGTTTGTACTGTAATTGGGATGTTTGTTTAGTGATTGGGGGGGGTTATCTAGGTGCTGCTGGTGAGAGAGGCAACCCCTGCCATGATACTTTCCAGCCATCTTCATGCCAGGAGGTGTCCTCACTAGCCACCCTGCTGTGCTGCCCTGGGGCCCTTCTTGCTGCTGATTGTTCCTTAACTTTCTTGACCCAGACTCACCACATTGTCTGCCATATTCTCTCTGGCCATCTTTGTGTACTCCATGTGCCCGCCCTCTTCACAGCCTCCCTTTCTACCTAGCTCTTGGAACAATAATCAAAGCAACACAGCCATTCCTGGAAAGGCCATGTTGATTGCTCCAAAACGCCATTCAATATTCCTGTGACTTCCTAGTCTAAAACAGCCCTTCCTGGCCACCATTCCTTTGTACGTGTTTTCTTCCCTTTTTAGAAATGTAAGCTTTTTAAAGACACGGACTGACTCTCTTTTCATATTGTATCCCTGATGCTTAGCACAGTACCTGGCACATAGTAGGCATTCCATTCATTTATTCAATCTTTTGCTTCCACTCTTAGAATGCTCATTGATTTGGTCCCATTGCCATACCCTTACCTGCTGCCTCCCACCCAGCCCCCAGCACCTCAGTTTTCTCCAGGATCTCCATGCTGGAGGAGGGAAGCTGGCTCACCAGTTTTAGATGCGGCCTCAGCAGCAAAGTCAGCAGCAAACTTCTTGAGAATCTCTGCACTGTCCTCCTTCACAAAGAGGCCGATGAAGTTGGAAGAGGTATAGAGCTCGAGTGGCAATGGGGCTGAAAACTTGCACTTCCAGCGCATGACAGTGGCCTGAAGGGCCTCCCCCAGGGCATCCACCTTACTGTCCTCACACTGGCAAGAGGAGAGCAAACAGGCTTCAGTCAGAGAGACGGGAAAATGCATGTCTAATGATTCTGTGGCTTTCCTCTAAAGCCCTAAGGCTTATGATACTGTGACTGATTCACTTCTATGAGGAGGTGAAGAACTGTAGGCAATTCTTCATTGTCTGTAAACCAATTGTCCATCTTTGTGGTTTAACCATGGCTGATGTGGGGCCTCTTTCTTCCTACTCCCTGGCAGCTGACAAGGGGGTTGTCATACAGGAATCAGAGGGAGAGAAGGGAGAAAGGAGAGAAAGAGAGAGAGGTGGGGGAGGGTGAAAGAGAGAAAGGAGGGGGGAGGGGAGGGAGGGTGAGAGAGAGAGAGAGAGAGAATAAGAGAGACAGAGAGGAAGAAAGAGGGAGAAGGAAGGAGAGAAGAAAAGGAAGAGGAAAACGGAGAAAATGGACAGGGAAGAAGGGAGACAAGGGGGAAGGAGAAAGATAGGGAGCAGGGGAGGGGGAAGAGAAAGAGGGGGAAAGAGAGAGAGAGAGAGAAAGAGAAGAGAGAGAGAGACACACACACACATACACATTGGATTCCAAAGCCAAATAAACATGATTTTTTAAAATGTATTCATGGTTTTGGATTATTAAAAATAATTTTTTATTATCCCCTCCATTAAAGGGTATGCCATCGTGATGTGAATGTTGGCTGGGCTCTCAAAGGCTAAATTGGTGGCACATAAGCTCTGATAGGTCCTACCAAGCAGAAGAGTATGTGTGACCCAGGGACAGAATCTGTATGAGCTGTGGGAGGACTGAGCCAGCCAGTTAAAAAGGGCTCATTATCACAGACATGAAAGATAGTACAGTACAGAGGAAAGAGGTTTGGGAGTCATAGTGTCTGGGTTCAAATACCACCTCTGACACTATCTTTATAATCACTTCCAAATGGTCTATAAAGTCTGGTCCAGCTTTAAAACCATAGTCACCAGCAAATGAATTTTGTTAGTCTAAAGTACTCATTAAGGCCTATGCAGATGAAATGATGGATGACAAGTTGTATTATCCAAACTTCTTTTGTAGTCTTCTCATGATCAAAGGTTGATATTCTTTTTACCCATTTGTCTTTCAGAAAGAATGAGGCCCAGGGAGCTGTGAGATCACCCTTCTGCCTCGGAGTGTTCTGGAAGGCTCTGAGCACCTCTGAAAAAGGTGTTTTGTAAGCCTTGGGATGACTAACAGGATATGATGACAGCATCTTAAGCCAGAGGGATTTGGGAAATAAATGAGAAAAGAAAAAGAGAAAGAAGATGCTGTCACCTGAACAACAAAATACCAATCCTGAAGAAAACAAAAAACCCCAAAAGATACCTGATCTAAGGTAGCGTGACGTTTTTTCCTGCTTCATCTTAAATATAAGGGGACTAACCATCTGTTTTCCATCTCCACAGAGAGAAAATGAGAAGACACAAGCATACACTGAAGCTAGGAGTATTAAAGTTGGACCTCATAAAGAACTGTCTGACCATTGAGATTGTGAAACATTGAAATGACTGGCAGCATCTCCTTATCTACAGAGAAGAAAAGGTCACAGGGATGATGTCCACCAGGGTCAGTTTGCTTAGCCCCAGATATCACCAAAGTGTCTGTTCTTGGTTATGGGAAGGCTGGGGATAAATGAGTGGAATGAGGGCGAATCAGTCTTCACTACTATGGAAACAACTCAAAAGCGATGATGACAGCTCAGTCTATCATCTTTGAGCATGTTATAGGGACAGACAAGCAGTAAATGCACATCCAGGGAAGGAAGACCCACCACCAACCTTGGGCAGGTCACTAGTGCTCCTGGAACCCCAGCAGATCTGAAAGAACAACACACCCTCTTCCCCAGTCAGCTTAGGTGTCCAGACAGGTATAACCTAGGTATCTGACTCATTCTAATGAATTCCTGAGGGATTCACATCTGCATTTCCCCCACCACTCTAAAGGAGCTTTCTGGGGTCAGGAGAAGACAAGGAACTCTGGTGGAGGGGCCAGGCCCTTCCTTGGGACCGGATAAAAGGTGGGTAGGGTAGAGCTAGCTCACCATGAAGAACTGGCAGAGGGTGATGTGGGGGAAGATGTTATGAGCTTTATTCTTCCCACAGATCTGCTTGGATTGCTGCCAAAAGTCAGAGAGTTTCTGAGCTAAGGGGCCAGTGGGCCGTAGGTACAGCACGTACTCTCGGGGCAAGGGATCGTCCAGGAAGGGGTCACCAACATGGGAGAACAACCTGTAATGGAATAAAGGAGGAAGGAGAGATAACAGTTGAGAATGACGTCAGGGGGACCTAAAAAGACCCAAACCTGCCCACTAGTCACTGGTCTGGGCATCATCCCCCAAGAGAAAGGCTTCTTTCTCTTCTCATTTTTTCCTTGCTTCTGCTGCCACCCCTACCGCCCACTCCTGCCACCCCCTCTAGTCTATCTCAGCAGAAACAAGTTGGAACATTCTTTTCACACCCAACACATGCCGAAACAACTTCCCTCCTCCTGCCTATCATACTACATCCTCCCCTTCCTTTATATCATAGCTGCAGGAAACCTTGCCTGGTTTGTCCCCACCCCCTTTCCAACCTATCAGGACAATTCTAGCCCAATCCTTTCCGTCCTTAGACTCCTGGAGTTGTTACTACATCCAGAAGGCCATCAAAGTTAAGGGGAGCTGCAAAGTATGCTGGGAGGTGTGTGTATTTAAAGGCTAAATGTACTAGACTACAAGCCCCCAGAGAGCAAGAATGGCAATGCCTATCTAATGTGCTTTCCATGGCATGAATATGCTTCACTTATTTATTCACCCGACCCCGGGATGCAGGGTCTCAAGCTCTGGGATGATACTCTATTTTGCCCCAGTGGGAAATGAATGCGTATTTTAGTAAGGATAGTTTTACTTAAAAAAAAAAATGGACTTGCTACACAGACCTGCTCCCATCAACTCCCCCCCAGCAGGGCTCTAGTCTAAAGCTAATGAATATTCAAGCCCATGAGCTGGGCTAATTGTATGCTATTTTCTCTATTTATTTATTTCATACCAACCAGTCACATGCTGCCTGAACACTCCTTCCTCCTGTGGATGCCAAGGCTTTTTGTCTAGAAAGAGAAATCAAATTTCCATTGTTAGTATTTTTAGTCTTACACCGGCTTTTTTTTTTCCCCCATAGCACCAAGAGCTCAGTGCAAGGGAGGAGTCTCTGGTCCCCTGTTAACTGATAGGGAGAGATTTCCAGCAGGATCTTCCCCAAGGGGCCACATCAAGGCCTGTGAAACAGTTAGGGCTGGCAGTTAATTTACATAGAATTAGCATCAGCTTAGCAAGTGAGCTGACAGACTGCTCATTCTTTTTGCAGGCAGTTTTTAAATTACAGTTTTATTATTGTTCCCCTAAAGGCTCTAATGTCTTGCTTCTGTCGGGGGGAGGGGAGAAGGGTATTTTGCCTCATGAACTTCCTCACTCATTCATTTACTCTCTCCTCTCACATCCCCACGCCCCTAGGGGCCAGTGAGCTAAGCCTAGGAGACCATGGCACCTCTAAGGCTTAGGCCAAGTCTGATGCCCACAAGGGCTTGTTTGATCTATATTCCACCAGTATAGGATGCACCCAGAGTTTCCAGCCATCTCACAAAAGTATATGTTTGTTTCATCCTCCCTCAGAGAAAGAACTCATAGTTTGTGTCCTCCTTACTGGTGGGGAATCAGTCAGTCATTCAATTGACATTTATTAATTACCTGCTATGTGCCAGGCACTGGACTAAGTGCTGGGAATACACATGAAAAAAAAGAAAGATGGTTCTTGTCCTCAAGGAGATTACAGTCTAATGAAGGAAGATAACACAGAAAAGGAAGCTGAAAAGCAAGGCAGAGAAGGTACCCAAGATAAGGGAGGATAGTAGAGAAGTCAGAGATATCTCAGAGCAGTGAAGTCAGTAAGATATGAGGTGATGTTCTGAGCTGAGCTTCCTCCTTAAATAGGGGTTTGGGAATTCGTGGCTCCACCCTCCAATCAGACAGAGGATAATGATGAGGTAGAATACCAATGCTGGTGATGTCTCACCAGGATGATGAGATTATCCCAATAATCATCTTCCTGGGGCATGGTAGAGAAAAGCAGGGAATTCCTAGAGTAGTGTAGCTGGGTGAGAAATGAATCAGTAGTAATACTAATATCCACACCCTTTGGCTCAGAGATTTCACTGCTAGGCATATATCTCAAGGAGGTCAAAGATTAGGGGGAAAAGATCCAATATACACCAAAAATATTTATACCAGCACTTTTTATAGTAACAGAGAAGTGGGAACAATGTAAATGCACATCAACTAGGAAATAGATTGCACTAATTAGGACCTGGCTGGAGCTAAACTAGTTGTGGTACATAATTTAATGGAATACACATGTGCTTGCAGTATACTGGGTGGATCCTATGTGGTGCACTTAAGGGAAGTCATGGACAGGATTGGTGTAGAACTCGGGGTGGACGGGTTGCAACCTGTGCTGGAAAGAATCTCCATTTTGATTGTAAGCTCCTCGAAGGCAGGGACTCTTTTGCCTTGCTTTATATCTCCTTGCTTTGTGTCCCGGAGTGCCTGGCATGAAGTAGGCCCTTGATAAATGTTTGCTGACCGATTGTGGATGGATGAGATGAGATCCACCTTAGCCTAGGAGTAACAAGACGAAGCCTTCCAGCACATTGGTTAGCTCCTCTATAGAGAAGGCAGAGGGAAAACACAGACCAGGCCTCAGAAGATATGGAAGGGCTGTGAGCTACTTCAGTGGAAGAAGTATTCTAAATGATAAAACCACAGATCCATTGAAAGAAAAGATAACTCCTTTAGAGAGCACTTTTTGGTTACAAAGCGCTTTATAACAACAGCTAATATTTATATAGCACTTTATATGCGCCAGCACTGTGCTAACTTTACAAATATTATCTCATTTGATCCTCATAACAACCCTAGGAGGTAAAGTGCTATTATTACCCCCATTTTACAGATTAGGAAACTAAGGCAGACAGAGGTTAAGTGACTTGCCTAGGGTCACATATCTAAGTAAACGTCTGAGGCTAGATTTGAACTCGAATATTCTTGACCCAGGCCCTGGGTCTCTATCTACTGTGCCACCCAGCTGCCTATAAACATTATAAACATCTTGTTTGATCTCGAGTAAACCTTAAGGCAACTATAAAAATGAAAGTTATTACACTAACAACTTGTGAAGTAGGAAGTATAAGGATTATAGTTCCCATTTAATAGAACAGGATACTGAGGCGCAGAAAGGTAAGGTGACCCATCTCATTTCTAGTAAACAAAGTAGCCAAGACTACAAAATCTCTAGCCTCCTGACACTAAGGCTGTTCCAGGAGGATTTCCAACCTTGTAATGAAAGGCAAAGGAACTAGGGAGAAATGCAGAGGGATACCGTAAGCCTTGGTCCTGGAGTTGCCATCCTTTAGGACAGCATTCTGGAGTAAATGGGGGGAGAAACACAGGAAAGCACCAGGTAAAAATTACACATTATCTCCCAAAGCATCAGCTGCTGAATCCAACTCCCCCTCCTCATTCTAAAGTTTCTAAGAAACTTTAGGGTTCACTGATGTTCAGTAGATTGATCCAATGCTAGAGCTGGAGTGACCCTACATCCAAAGTCCCATTTCATAGATGGGAAAACTAAGGCCTAGAGAGGACAACCCTCTTGTCCAAGGTCACGCAGTTAGCTCGAGGTAGAGAAGTCATTTCCATCTCCCTCTCCCCTCTCTCTTCCCCCTCCCTTGAAATTTTGGCCATTATCAATCTGGCCAAGCAAATCTACAAAGTCAAGCTTGAAGAAGTATTTATAACAGACAAGCCTGTTGTGAAATGCAGTCATATCGAAACAAAATCGACTTTGATGTCCTGGGGACAGAAGCTGGCCTTCCTACAGCAGGTACCACGACACATGAAATGCTCCAGAGGTGCATGTAAATCATCAGCACTCAAAGGTGGAATGCTTAAGAGTCCCCGAGGGACGAGCCAACCCTGGCAAGCTCCCTTTAGCAATTGCAGGGCTATTGGAAGCTTTGCAAGTCTCCCTTTGTCCTAATCCCGGCAAATCAGTCTTTTCAAAGGTTAGCGCCCTCTTGGTTATGGAATGTACTATTGTTTCAAGAACAATAGGGAAGAAAAGAGTTCATTTGCTGCCTGAAGAATTGTACTATTTATGTAAAGCAACCAATTTTGTGGGGGTTTTTTTCCCCCTGACTTTACTAGAATGAATCTAAATGCAATTTAATTTCCTCTTCCTGATGGTACCCAGGCTGTACTCTGGGAATGAAGGAGCTATTAAGTTCTGGTCTCTATAATTCAAAAGGGGGGAGTTTAGAAAAGGTTCAAAGAAAACTCTCATAAAGATGATTAAAGGGTTGAGAGATAAAACCTAAGAGGAAAGATGAAAGGAATTAGGTTTATTCAGCCTAAGGAGGGTTGTCACATAGAGGATAGTAACCATCTGGGCCTCTAGTAAAGACAGAACAAGGAGAAACAGGCTTTGGCTAAAGCACAAGGAACTCAAGTTAGACACAAGAAAGAGGTAGTGTCTCTGCTACCCCTTTATCCACCAAAGAGGCGAACTAAAGATGCTCCATTGGGCTCATTCCCAGAACTCGGCCCACAGAACAGGTGGATCACGGACAGCAGCAGAACAAATCTCTCCCCCTCTCCATCCTCTTTGAGCTGTTGCTATGGTGAACTCCACCCTTGGTGGCCCACCCATCCAATGAGCTCAGCTCCAAGGGCAGTGGGAGTGTGTGGAGGACCCTAAACACCAGACTGAGAACTTTATAATTCTGCTTCCAAGGGAGTGACTCAGGAGTGAAACCAAGATACACTTTGGAAGAATATCTGGATCCAAGAGGGAGCGTCCTCTTAAGCTGAACAGCTCTAAGTATCTGAACTATCCTAGTTTAGTTACTGACTGGGACCTCCTGGTTAAAATCAGCAGAACATAAGAACTGTAGTTCAGGGATGGGTGGATAAAACCATATATCTTATATGGCCTTCATCCTTCTCAATAACTAAATTGGGGTTAAATTAATCTTTACACAACAGAAAAAAAAGGTTATTTCCAAATCTCACTTATCTGAACTAATAGGAAAGGGGTTAGAGGAAGGGGAGCAGGAAGAAGCCCAGATAACGAAACCAACGAACAATCCAGACATCCAGGGCTGGTCTTGCGTCTATCCTTCCTAAGTAGCTGCCCTTTATTGGTTTCACCAGCTCCTTGGGTCCCTCAATTGGTCTGATTTCCCTGAGGCCATTTTATAATGATCTAAGTCAAGGTGTTTGTGGGGTGGGAAATACCTTTTCCTGGTTTAATGAAGACAAAGTTGGGACTTTTCAAAAGGAACTTGTATTAGGAAACTAAGGGGAAAACCAGTAGATTTCTCCTTCCCCTTCCATGCCAGTAACCACAAGGATAGAAATGAATGACTTTAAAAGTACACGTTTCTGATTCTATCTTTAAGGATTGGCTTGTGCCACTACTTCCGCTTGATGTCCAGCTCCTTTCCTCCTCCGTGGCCCTTTTTGGGGGCAATTGCTAAACAAATATAATCTTGAAGCACCACTGCCAGTTCTTTTGGGATTCTCGAGTCCTCCCAGAACCTGCTTCCCAGTCTTATCTCCGGGCATGACCCCTTTGAGTCAATCTCTCTGAACTTAGGGTGTCTTGGAGGTCAACTATGCACTACACTGGTCTTCTCAACTCCTGACCCAATCCTTACCCCTTTGGATGAAAGGGTATTTCCCTATCTAACTCCTGGCACAGACCTTATATGAGCCTTCTTCATCATTCTCTTGGAAGTCTCTATGGCTTCCTGATCCTGAAAGCCATAATCAGACCAGACCCATTTCCTTCTGACCTGGTTTAACTGCCTATGGTATAATTACTAGAGATTTGAAGCTCTGTCTTTGCCTGTCATTGTCACTTTGCATCTAAACCTACTCTTGTAAAAAAATTAATATTTTATTTTTTTCCAATTACATGTAAAGACAATTTTCCATGTTCATTTTTTGAAAGATTTTGCGTTCCAGATTTTTCCCCCTCCTTCCTTTTACCTTTCCCCTCCCCAAGACGGCAAGCAATCTGAAATAAGTTATACCTGTGCAATCATGTTAAATATATTTCCACATTAGTCATGTTGTGAAAGAAGAAAGAGAAAAGCAAAAAAATGACAAAAACACAAAAAAAGGAAAAATAGCATATGCTTCAATCTGCATTCCGACTCCATCAGTTCTTTCTTTGGATGTGTATATAGCATTTTCTATCATGAACCTTTTGGAATCATCTTGAATCACTGTCTTGCTGAGAAGAGCTAAGACCATCATAGTTAATCATTGTACAATGTTGCTGTTACTGTGGACAATGTTCTCCTGATTCTGCTCACTTCATGCAGCATCAGTTCATGTAACTCTTCCCAGGTTTTTCTGAAATCCACCTGGCATCTAGACCTACTCTTAATAGAAGTCATGTGGACTTGCCTTGCCCCTGGAGCCCAGACTCCTTGAATGTCTCAAAATAGACTCCAGGTTGCTGTATAGGACAGAGAGCCCTGGATATGGAGACATGGGGCTTGGGTTTCTGTCTATCCTCTACAACTTATTAAATAACATTGGAAAATTTACTTAAATGGTCTGAACCCCAGCTTCCTTATATGCACAATGAGTACAATGATATTCCCAATAACTACACCTCACAGGGTAGCTGTAAGGAAAGTTGTTTGAGGCTTGAGAAGTGCTACATAACAGTGGGTTGCAATTCCTTCTTTTTGGATGCATGTTGAATTCTTATTTCCTGTCTAATGCATCCCTCTAGCTCTCACTCATTTGAACCTTTAATTTAGGGATGGCTGACATCCTCTGAGGCCAATGACTACTCAAGCCTTTCCTGGCTCAGGCTGCCAGCACTTTCCACTTTCCCAGGTCTTGTTATGACTTACTATTCAGACTGTTCTCCAAGGGAATGAGTGGCCTTCTAGAATCCTACCACTGCAGTTTGGGGGTCTCTTTCTTTTTTCACCAAACCTATACCAGTATAGGGAGCCCCTGGTGAGAAACTTCTACCAATGCAAAAGGAGGCCCTTGGGTAAACTTTATAATCTTAGGGAGTTGCCCAGGGGGCAGGCATTGAGAAATTAAATGACTTGGCCAAGGAGACTGACCTTGAGAGGTGGTGTGGAGTAGTGGGTAGTAGAGTGAAGAGCTCGTCTCAAAGTCAAGAAGACCTGGGTTCAGTTCTACTTCTGACACAGAGTTTTACAATTGCAAAACACCTTAAGTATATCAATCAAAATGAAACTGTTAGATATCTACTATGTTCCAGTTACTGTGCTAAGCCCTGGGGATATAAAGAAAGGTAAAATATCATCAAGATCACATTCTAATGGAGGAGAATATATGTAAATAACTAGTGTTAACAAGATTTTTTTACTGAGCCAGTCTCTAACCTGAGAATGCTGGGAGAATGCACAAAGCAGGCCTAGAGACCAGAGTGCTAATAATCAAGTAGTTTAATTAATCAGTTTCAGAATGAGGAATGTTAAGCTGAAGTAAAAGCACCTGTTATATACTTAAATCACAATTGGGGCAGGAGGGGAGAAAGTGGATTACAAACAATCATTTAATGGTTTCCCACCAGAAACAAGTCCCACAATGCAACAATTCTGGAGTCAAGTCTTTGGGGATTGTGATCACCTTCCCTAAAGCACAGAACCAGAGCTCTGTGATAGGAACAGGTTCTATAACCTTTGATTCGCTTCACTTAAGGTCCAGTGATTGTGAGCATTGTCAGAGTTTTGATTAATCAGTTTAAGCTGTATCGTGAGCTCTGACTCCCAAACCAGACAGGCAGCTCTTGAGAAAATTGGGAAGTAATCTGAAGGGAAGTCACCAATAACTGGTAAAAATAAGACCATTTCCCCCCAAAGATTGTCTGCATCTTGTATGTATGTATCTAGTGAGAAAGGAATTAATAATTTTCATATTAATCGATACATATAATGAATACACTAATAATTCAATTTTCTCAAGAGCTGCCTCTCTGGTTTGTGAATTATTATGGCATTAAAAGGTAAAATATGTTGATAATGTACAATACTATACAAATATTTTATGCATTTTGGGGTTTCTAAACTATTTCTTCATTGTCTGCAGGCCTTCATGTATCATCTATGGCTTCTGCAAAACTCCCCCAAAATTCCGATTTCTTATGCTGACCCGTGGCATATCGAAACCATGATGGGGGAAGTCAGGATGGGGAAGGAGTAACGGTACTATCATTAGCTGTGGAATAGATGGATTCCTTGCCTGTTTCCATCCCTTCCACGCTCAATTCTACCTTTGGCCATGGCTGAGGCCAGGGGAAAAACTGTTTTGGAGATGGAGGGAGCCTAGCGGTAGTATAAGCAAATGCTATGGGGGATAAAAGAGTGGCTAGGAGGCACAGTGGATAGAGTACCAGGCCTGGAGTCAGGAAGACGAATCATCCTGAGTTCAAATCTGGCCTCAGACACTTACTAGCTGCATGACCCTGGGAAGTCACTTAACCCTCAGTTTGCCTCAGTTTCCTCATCTGTAAAATGATCTGGAGAAGGAAATGGCAAAACCACTTCCTTATCGTCGCCAAGAAAACCCCAAATGGGGTCATGGAGAGTCAGACACAACTGAAACGCCTGAACAACAACAAAGTAACAATAATAGCTTATATTTATGTAGTGCTTTAAGGTTTTGCAGAGCACTTTATATGGGATCACAGGATAAGAGATCTATCTAGATTGAGAAGAAACCTCATATACTATCTAGTCCAATCCTTTCATTTTACTGATGAGGAAACTGGACCCTACTGCGACATATTTCAATATTTCATTATATTTCAATGGATCCCCATGGCAACCCTGAAGTAGAGGTTATTATTATCTCCATTTTACAGATAAGGAAACTGAGGATCAAGGTAGTTAAATAAATTGTCTAGTGTTACACAGCTAGTAAATATCTGAGGTGGGATTAGAAATGAATAATTCATTCCATTACTGCCAAATAAAGAAGTCTTGCCTTTGTGGACCATTGGAATCATATAAGAGCTTGGGCAATGTAGTTTAACTACTTGATCTTTATCCAAAGACTGCCTTTTCAATGAAATGGAGAGAGGCAGAATGGGCAGCGTCAATTCAAATGATGGGCTTGTCAATAAACATAAAACATAATGGCTCCAGCCCATTTCCTCCAGAGGAAATGACCATAATAGAGAAAGATGTATTGATTCTAAAGATCCAACTTCAGGATCAGTCTTGTGGCTGAGCTGATGGTGGTTAATGGCCCCAGGGCTTTCACTGGCAGTGGCCAGTCCTTGAGATGAACATCTTCCTACTGATGCTACAGTAAAGTTCCCTTGGGTAGCTGCTACCATCCATCTGTATGTAGGGAGATAACTCTCAGCTCTCTCAATGCAAAAGAAAGGCATAAAACTGAGGGAGAGAGCCTGCTAGGCTCAGGACTAGCCTGGAGAACGCCAAGCCTCCTTGGCTTCTTTTCCTTCCCATTCTGCTCATACTCTCCACCCATTTCTCCACATACCCCCCCCTACCCCAATCAACAAGACTATTTTCTGACTCATAAAAAGTCGATTAGGCAGTTCTCCTTGGGGGGTAGTTAGTAGGAAAACGCTTTTCGAGTCCCCTGGTGTTTTTATGTGGCAAGACCTAGCAGTCAGGAAGGGGGATGGCTTATTCTGCTCTTTCTGAAAAGGGACCCCAAGTCCTGGCCTCCACGGCAGGGAAGCCATAGTTTGTAATCACAAAAGCAGCAATTAGGCCATGGGTGGTGTGAAATAACATTCAGCCTTTCTATCTCAGCTCTCTTTGAAAGAAAGGCATATAGGTATACAGGGAAAAATAACACTGATTATAGGTTGAGTTGATCTTATATAAGGCAAATTTGGAGGGAAGAATGAGGTCTATACCCTTGCCTCAGTGCTCTCCTAAGAGATAGGGAGGGGCAAATGTTTGTATTCTCCATTCTAGTATAAAGAGTGCAGGGATCAGAATCTGGGGAACTAGGTCTTTACTCTGCCACAATTCTAGCTATGGAACCTCTATGTGCCCCTACTGCCACATCTATAAAATGAGTTAACTTCCACTTGCCCAATCCCCAGATGTTGGGAGGGGGAAAAGAATATTATAGATGTAAAAAAAAATGCTTTGAGGGACAGCTAGGTAGCGCAGTGGATAGAGCAGTGGCCCTAGAGTCAGGAGGACCAGAGTTCAAATCTGACCTGCGATATTTGGCACTTACTAGCTGTGTGACCCTGGGCAAGTCACTTAACCCCATTGCCTAGCCAAAAAAAAAAAAGGAAAGAAAGAAATAAAATAAAAAGACAAAAAATACTTTGAAAAGTTAAAAGTAAGGCATCATTTTATGTAGTGCCAGAAGCTCAGGGAGTAAGTGATTTGTCTTCTGAGAGCACATCAAGAAGTAAACTGGGCTTGGACTCAGATCATTTGTCCCGGACTTTAACCCTACATACTTTGCTATGATTTTTCTCTACTGGATACCTTAGGATGAAAGGCAGGTTTCTGTCTCTGCTGGTGGAGAGAACATGATCAGAGAAGAGGTTAGCCAACCAGGTTCAGGGTAACATTTAAAGAGCCAGAAAACAGAAATAGGAGCAGGAGAACCAACTCCTGCTGCAAACACTACAAAAGCAGATTGTGCTAATAGCTGCTGAGATCAGCAGAGGGTAATTTCAAGGGAAGTCTGGCTGATTTGGAGGAAAAGACAAGAGGAGTATTTGGGAGGAGAGGAGAAGAATCCAGGATGTGGCCCTAGACTCCTTGGGTTCTGTTGCTTGTGTGTTCATGGCTTGTGAGGAAGTTTAGTACAGACCTCCAAAGTGTGTGTCAAGGCATTTCACCTGCTGGGGACACTATGGGTGAGATAACACAAGGAGTGGCCTGAGCTCAGAGTCTGAAGACATCTCTTCCGCGGCAGCCAGGTGGCACAGTGGATAGATAGAGCTTTGGGCCTGGAAGTCAGTTTAAACCTGGCCTCAGATGCTTACTACCTGTGTGACCTTGGGCAAATCACTCTGTTTGCCTCAGTTTCCTCAACTACAAAATGTGCATAGTGACAGCATCTACCTTACAGAGTTGTGGGGATCAAATGAGATATTTTTAAAGGTCTTGGGTCAATACCTGGCACATAATAGGTGCTGGATAGTAAGCACTTAATAAACACTTGTTGACTGACTTGTCCAAATGACCAGGATGTAAGTGTAATTTGCAAGTGCTTAGGAGATAGTGTCAGGTGGGCTGAATCACCCATGTTAAAATGGAGAAGTGTGATCAAAATGGATCTGGGTGAAACAGATGAAGCAAGGAGTCATTTAGGGTTTTGTAGAATAGGAGAGACTAATTCATCCTTCTATAGTGTCTCTACCCCCTCCTTTCCCTAGGCATTCAGCTTGGTTAAAAATACTACAACATGAATAGTTTCAGAGTTCTACTGGTACAGTTCAAACCTGGAACTATCTAAGTAAGAAGTTGTGATTCACAGCCTTGTGTGTGTCCAGTGACTTTGGCCAGGATATCCTCAAGTGTCCAAATCTGGTCACAAATCTCCAACCCAATCTAGTGAGGATTCTCTGGAGATGGAGATTCTTGGAAGGGGGGGTTAAGGATGGTGAGCTCTCAGTTATCTGGTACATACAACTGAGGGAAATGTCTGAG
>NW_020954594.1:1721435-1742357 GCF_900497805.2 Vombatus ursinus
GAGAGAGAGAGAGAGAGAGAGAGAGAGAGAGAGAGAGTGTGTGTGTGTGTGTGTGTGTCCTTTGTTAGACTGAAGGCAAGCACTGAGATCTTAATCCTGTCTACATCCTCCACATCCTAGCCCAGTGGTCTGCACACAAAAGGTATCTTCATGATTGTGGAATTGAATCTTGATGACCCATTTTCAAAAACAATTAAAATATGATACAATAAATAGAACACTGAAATCCTACTGAATGTAATTTACTGAAGAAATTCTCTGGCTGTCCCTGATCTCTCTCCTCCACTGACTACTGACTCCCTTGGCTTCTTTTAAATCCCAACTAAAATCCCACCTTCTACAGGAGCCTTCCCTAACCCTTTTTATTCCAGTGTTTTCCCACTGTTAATTACTTTATATTTATCCTGTACGTAGATTGCTTTGTATATATTTGTTTGCATGGTGTTTCCCCTTTCCCCATCAGATTTTAAGCTCCTTGAAGGTGGGGACAGTCTTTTGCCACATTTTGTATCCCCAGTGCTTAGCACAGTGCCTGGCACATAGTAGGTGCTTAATAAATGTTTACTGAATAGTGAGCCTGTTTTACAATCTGGGGAGACAGCATAGTGTGGTGGACAGAAGCCCAAGAATCACAACACCTGGGTCTGAGTTTGGTTTCAGCACTTATTAGCTATGTGACTGTAGGCAAATCATTTTGTCTCTATGAGCCTCAATTTCATCATCTTTAAAATGGAAATAATACTATTGGTACTACCTATCCAACAGGGTTGCTATGAGAAAAGTATTATGTAAACCATAGTGATAATTAACATTTATATGGCACTTTGAAGTTTGTAAATTGATTTATATATACATTATCTCATTTGAATCTCACAACCAACCTGTGAGGTAGGTTCTATTGGTATCATTTTGTTGGACTGGACTTCTTATTTCACTGATGTGGGGTCCCTCCCAATGAGGAAAATCCTTCTACCAATAAAGACTGGGAAATTAGTTTTAGAAGTTAAATGACTTGTCCAGGGTCACACAGTGTCAGAAGTGGGCTCTGCTTCTCTCTTTAGGCATTCTCATTTACAGATAGGGAAACTGAGGTCCACATAGGTTAAGTGGCTTGGCAACAGTTATGCAGCTATTAAGTACAAGACATAGGATCTGAACCCAGATCTTCTAACCTCCAAGTACAGCATCCTGTTCACTGTGCTGCTTAAGAAAATGTGAACTCCCTGTCGCTTTGGAAGGCACTTCAGAATCTTGCAGCATTTCAAGGATGAACATTCTGAACCTCAGTTTTCATGTATGTGCCTTTGTTGTTGTTCAGTCATTTTCCAGTTGTGTCTGATTCTTCATGACCCCATTTAGGGTTTTATTCACAAAGATACTAAAGTGGTTTGCCATTTCCTTCTCCAGCTCATTTTACAGTTGAGGAAAACTGAGGTAAACAGGGGTAAGCGACTTGTCGGGGACCACACAGTTAGGAAGTGTCTGAGACCATATTTGAACTTAGATCTTCCTGACTTCAGGCCCCATGGTCTGTCCACTGCATCACCTAGCTACCCAGATGTTCCCTAGAATCAATTAATTGAGAGTGTTGGTTGAGCAAATACCTGGTTGGCCTGCTTGGTTTAGGCTAGGTATGAGGAAAAGCTTACAGGACCTAGAGGGCCATATGTGGCTTTGAGGCTGCAGGTTCCCCACTCCTGCTTCTGCCAAGCCTCAGAAGGGTTCTGGGAAGGCAGCACCAGCAGAGACAGTGCTTAATTCGGTCACTAATTTTCTGGGCGACCTTGAGGAAATCACATTGCCTTTGGGTGTCTTGGCTTCCTTCTCTATAAAATAATCTGTGATTCTGGACAAGACACTCAAACCTCTCATAAAATGGGGATTATAATGGCACCTACTTCCCAGGGTTCTTGTGAGGACCAAATGAGATAATATAAATAAAGTGCTTTGCAAACTTTAAAGCCTTATAGAAATGCTAGCTATCATCATTATTATTATTTCACTCCCCACTTCCTACTCAATAAGTTTCAGTGACTCCCTCTTGCCTCCAGGATCAAATACGAAATCCTCGTGTTGGCATTCAAAGCCCTTCATAACCCACTCACCCCCTTATCTTGCTAATCTTTTTACACCTCACTCCCTGCAACGTACTCTTTGATCCAGCGACACTGGTCTTGTTGCTTCATGAACAAGACACCCCATCTCTCGGCTCCAGGCACTCTGTCTGAGGCCTTCCCTCATGCTTGGAATGCTCTTCCCCTCCACTCT
The DNA here is from genome assembly GCF_900497805.2 of Vombatus ursinus. Classification (NCBI taxonomy): domain Eukaryota; kingdom Metazoa; phylum Chordata; class Mammalia; order Diprotodontia; family Vombatidae; genus Vombatus; species Vombatus ursinus. The sequence continues at coordinate 1,723,704 of NW_020954594.1, forward strand.
GACTATCGGCCTCCCTGGCTGCCTTTAAGTCCCAGCTATAGTTCCACTTTCTATAGGAAGCCTTCCCCAACCCCTCTTAATTCCAAGCCTTTCCCTGTTAATTATTTACTATTTATCCTGTATATAGCTTGCTTTGTATATATTTGTTTGCACATTGTCTCCCCCGTTAGATTGTAAGCTCCTTGAGGGCAGGGACTGTCTTTTGCCTCTTTTTGTAACCCCAGTGCTTAGCACAGTGCCTGGTACATGGTGGGTGCTTAATACATGTTTATCTGTCATAAGAAAGGGTTGAATTAATGATGCCTAAGGTACCTTTCCAAGTCAATGATTCTGTGACTTCTGAACCTGGTATATCAAGAGTTAGCTGTGGCTGCCCTTTTCCCTGGGGTGCAGCAGGTAACTGGGCTCAGCCAGGGAATAGCTTTCCACAAATATGTCAAACAAAGAGCAGCTGCTTCTCCATCCTACCTGATGGGTCAGATGGAACCCCAGAGGCCTAGAATACCATCCGGGAACCATGCCAGCATCCCAGGAACAACTTCATTGAACAGATTTGGAAAATTGAAAGGAAATGAGTCAGGCAGCCAAGAAAGATGATTTAAGAGCTATTTGAGTACTTTGGGAGAGGAGGAAGGAAAATGCAGATGGAAATTACCTGGTCACTACCCTCAAGAAGCTTACAGCTAGGTTGCTGAGACAAAGCCTAGCACAAGTAGTTCAGAATGCACAGGTGCTTACCATCCCTAGAATATGCTTAGATTCATAGGACATTAGAGTTGGAAGGAACCTTTGTGATTGCCTCATCTGTACAAGGCACTGTCTAAGATCATACAAGCTCTAAAATTCATGAACCATGGATCCCATGACTTAATCCCAACTCTTATTTGACAGATAATGAAACTGTGGCTCAAACAGACTTGACCAGGGTCCCACAGCTATATTTATAGATGATGAGAACACATACAAAGGACAGGTCCTACAGGCTGGCAGCTCCTATGTTGTATGGCTTGAGCAGTGATGCAAGGCCTACCTATCCCAAATACTAGCCAGCAATGGTGCCAGACTCACGTCCTATGAGGCATGTAATGCCCATCATGACTTCCCTGTGTCACTAATCACTAATATGTTGGACAATAAAGGTCCATTCCTTCTGGAGTATCATCTTCTGAAGGCCATTGTGAAAATGAATATGTGTAACCTGGGAGCCCAGCTGGTATTCTGTACGATGCTGGGCCTCCTTGTCATCTCCCATAAGCACTTTAAGTTAGGCAGGTTAGCTACCTAGAAAACCTGGGAGCTGGCCCCTGAGGGATAAGATACAAGGTAGGTAAGTTGGGGTTGGGATGGGGATGGGGATGGGGATGGGGATGGGGATGGGCATGGGGAAGGTACAGAATAGGACATAGAAAAACCCTAGCTTTCAGGGAGGGGGTTGCATGTACTCCATCATAGAGCTGGAACCAGGGGTAGGCAAAGGGGCAAGGCAGCTGCCTGGGACATAAAATAAAAATTACTTTTTATAAATGTTTAATGCTGGAAAGCCCCAATTTCCATGGCCCATAGATATTTATTTTGTTCCAAGTCATTTCATGTTTTAAAATGAAGGCTCAAAGCCTCTAAGGGATATAGATATAGTAACACACAGGAAAAGCAATTTCCAGACCTTATAAATGCCTTGTTCAGGCCATGTTGAGCCAATGAGGACAGGCCCAAGGATGTACAGAGGGCAAGAAGGGAAAGGAGTGGAAAGGAGGGGGAGTCTCTACATGCGCCTTTAAAATGCTTTTCATAGTCTGCAGCCAGTCCTATGTAAGAAAAAAAGAAGACAGAAGAACTCTTAAAAAATAACATGCAAGTGAAATCCTCTAACTGTACCTGGTGAAATCATTCAAGCCCTAGCTCATATGCTCCCTCTTGCCCAAAGTCTTCTCTGGTCCTTCCCATCCCTAGAAGTGGTGTCTCCCTTCTCTGAGCTCTAAAGCCATTCTGACACCTCTCATGCACTTAGTACCTTTTGCTTTGTAGTACAGTTATTGGTATTCCCTTCTTATCTTCTCTATTAGATTATTTTCTGAACATAACTTCTGGCTGGGGTGGCATGTGAGCTGGGCCTTTACGGAGAGCTGGGGACATGGAAGGAGAAGGACCTGGAGGAGAAACAGGAGGAAGAAAATGACAATCTAGGGATAAGGAGCTGGTTCCAGTATAGATTTGTATAAGTTGTGTGGTTGAGTTGTTTCAGAGACTCTTTGTGACCCCATTTGGCAAAGATACTGAAGTGGTTTTGCCTTTCCTTTACAGATGAGGAAACTGAGGCAAACAGGGTTAAGTGATTTGCCTACAGCTGCACAGCTAGGAAGTATTTGAGGCCAGATTTTAACTTGGGTCTTCCTGACTCTAGGCCTGGTGATCTATTCATTGTTCCTCCTAGCTGTCCCTGTTTTGTGTCAGTCCTAGGTTCAAATCCCAGCGATGCTACTTAATAGCTCTAAGACAATGGTAAGTAATTTTACCTTCTAGGCCTCAGTTTCTTAATCTATAAAATGACTGGGGGGGATGGAGTAGATGACCTCTGAGGTCCTTTCCTTCAGTCCATGATCCTGCCTCCTCCTTCAGCCTCCTCCTGCCCGAGATACTTTGCCGACTTCATTCACTAACATATGCATTCATCAAACATTTATCAAATGTCAACTACGTGCCAGGCAATGTGTTAGGCACTGGAGATAAAAAAGAAAAAAAAATGGCCCTTGCTCACAAGTAGCTTACATTTTATTGGAGCAAAAGAACAGAAAAACAGATAAGTAAATATAAAGTATATTCAAAGAAAGAAAGAAAGAAAATGCATAGCAATTGGGGAAGAAGGAGGTGCACTATAAACTGAGGAAATCAGGATTAAGCTGGGCCTTGAAGGAAGTTAGGGTAAAGACTGCGCACCAGGCAAGGGGGACAGCCTGTACAAGGACATGTAGGTGGGAGATGGAACAATAGGTGCTGACAACTACAATAATAATAATAATTAGTAATAATGATAGCTAGTATTTTAATAGCTCTTGAAGATTTGCAAAGCACTTTGTAAATACTACCTGATTTGGTCCTCACCACAACCCTGAGAAGTAGGTGCTATTTTACATATGAGGAAACTGAGGCAAACAGCAGTTAAGTGACTTGCCCAGGATCATACAGTTCATAAGTATTTTAGGCCAGACTTAAGCTCAGATCTTCCTGATTCCAAATACAGTGCTCTATCCACTGCACTACCTTGCTGCTTCAAATGAAATTTTTTTTTTTTTTAGTATGAGGAAACTTGGGCATGTGTGTGGGTAGCAGGGAAAGAGGCACTAGAGCCAGAGAGAGGATGATTGCTGGACCAAGCTGCTAGAGAAAAAAGTAGAGGAAGAGATAAAGGGCACTAGTGCAGTGCTGGCCTTGGAAAGTAGAAGGGCCACCTCTGCATCAGAGACTGAAGCAAAGCAGGAGAGGATGGGTATGATGTCATGGGGTTTTGAGATACAGGAGAGAAGAGGGACCAGAGGATGAAGAGCCTTGAATGGTTTCTATTTTCATCATAAAGTCTAAGGCAAGGTGGTCTTCTGGAAAGAAAGAAGCTTGAGAAAAGAAGAAAAGTTTTGGAACAGCTGCTTCAGGGCAAGAAATAGGGTTAATTAACAGAAGAGTAAATGAACTGACATCTTGCAGGCTGCATGACATCCTCTAGTTCTATTCAGCAGCAAGTGAGTAAGAGCAGAGAAGGTGTCAGGGTGATCCAGGCTCGAGGTCTGGCAAACCATGAGTGGTTATAGTACAAGGAGGTGAAGGATTTAAGCACAGATGACAATGCATTGTTAAACCCTGAGGTCCGTGCTGGTGAAATGTCTTCAGCCAAGGGGCATGGATACCCTTGTTGATCTCGTTTCACCCTTGTGTCTCCCCTCTCTACTTCAGGCTGCCTTGACTGCTTCCATTCCTTTCACCATATAGTAGTCTCACCCCAGTTTGGGGGAAGATGGGAGAGGAGAGCCCTCTCTCCTGTTGAGGGCATGCCTATAACCTAGGTCTCTGGGCTTATATAGCCATTAGACCTACAATAACTAAAGTCAATCTCATTCAGTAGAATCCAGTTCAGTTTACTTATATTGACCACTCACAGATCCAGCTGCTGATCCATCAATCAATTAATCAGCAAGCACTTATTAAGCGCCTGCGATGTGCCTCAGACAGTGCTGGGCTGGAGAGGGGAGGGATATAAAGATTAAAAAAATGAAAACAGTCCCTGCCCTCAGAGAGCTTAAATTCTAATGGAGGAGGTAACATGTACCTATATAGGAACGTATGAGATATGTACAAAACAGATACAAACATATAGGAAGTGCTTAATTGATGATAATGAGATGATGATGATGATGATGAGGGAAACAATTTGTTGTTTCTGGGCAGAGCCCTGGGATATACTAGCTGTGTATGCATGTATGTATGTATGTATATATCTATCTGTAGCTATATATCTATATCTATATCTATATCTATATATACACTGGTAGAGATTATAGAGGAGAAAGAGATAGGGAGGAGAGGAAGAAAGAGAGAGAGGAAAGGTGGGAGGGGGAGAAGAACAGGGGAAGGAAAGAGGAACAGGGCAAAGGGGAGAGGGAGAGAAACAGAAGAAAGAGGAGAAGGAGAGACACATGGGAGAGGAAGAAGAAGAGGGAAAGGGAAAGGAACAGGGGAAAGGAGGGAGAAATGGAGGTGGAAAGGGAGTGAAATTCTTTCTCTGTTTGCTTCCTAAATCACCGTCCCTCCCTCCACACACACACTTGAAGGTTGAGCCTGCTTAGCAATCATCATCCTTGGACTGGTTCTTTCTTTGTTTGGTCCTTGGCTCTCATCTTGTACTCTTGCTCCACAGCTGGAATCCCCAGGATCCAGCTACGGCAGCTCCTTCCAAGCCCTGCCCCACCACTGACAAAGGTCAGCTTCCATTTTCAGAAACCTTCAGCTACTTCTCCTTTAGAGCATTATAATCACGGAGATTACCAATACAAGTTCTTGCTCCCCTCCTCCTAGGGGAAGCAAGAAAGGGGCCAAGAGCTCTTCAGGCTGCAACATGTGCCCTGATCCTGCCCATCTTCCCAGATTATCCCCTCCCAACCACTCTGGGCTTGGCTCCTCAGAGCACTGGCTTCTGCCTGCTGCAAATACAGCATCCTCCCCAGGCCTAGGACAGAAAAGAATGCAGCAGGAGCGGCTGAGCTTAGGATCAAATTCTCCAGCTGCCAGTAAAATCTTTAGAGAGCTCAAAGCATGCTCACATACTTTTGGCTTCTGCTTTAGGAGAGAGGGAAGGAGAGACAGGAAGGGATTATGAGGCAGAGAGGTAATAATTTAGGACCAACAGATTTAGAGCTGGAAGGGACCTTAGAAATCATCTAGCCCAATCTCTTCATTTTCCAGATGAGAAAATTGAGGCCTAAAGATGAAGTCTCACCCAAGATCAAGACAGTAATAAATGGAAAAACCACTATTCAAAGTCCAGTTCATCTTTCTATAAATTCAACACTCTTTCCTCGGTAGCCCCTCTGCTTCCGTTACCAATCCCTTCTCCATGATTACTCAGTTATTAATAGCTAGTATGTATATACAGTTCAAAGTTTGCAAAGTGCTTTATAAACATTATCTCATCTGTGCCTCACAACAACATGGTTTGATCCTCACCACAATCCTGAGAAGTAGGTGCTATAGTTATTATTATCACCAATTTTACAGCTATGGAAACTGAGGCAAACTGAGGTCAAGTGACTGGCCCAGGATCACCCACATAAGAAGTATCTGACATTGGATTTGCACTCAGGTATTCTTCACTCCAGGTCCAGAACTCTGTCTCTACCCCAGAACTGAGAATAGAGTCCAAGGCTCCTAACCTATATTCAATCATGTAAAAACTGTTTGCTGAGCACCTACTTTGTGGCTACCACTGTATTAGGCATTGAGTGTTTGGGTTTTTTGAGGGGTTTTTTTTTGGAGGGGGGGAGGGCTGGAGAAAGAATACAAAAATAATAATTTCTTCTTGTTCAGTCGTTTCACTCGTGTCCAATTTTTCAAATCCCCATTTGGGGTTTTCTTGGCAAAGATACTAGAGTGATTTTGCCATTTTCTTCTCCAGCTCATTTTACAGATGAGAAAACTGAGCAAAGTGGCCTAGGGTCACACAGCTAGTGAGTGTCTGAGGCCGAATTTGAATTCAGGTCTTCCTAATTCCAGGCCCAACACTCTTATCCACTGAGCCATCCTAGCTGCCACAAAGATAATAAATAATAGCTCACATTTATATAAAGCTTTCAAGTTTTAAAAACACTTTTCTTACTCACAACCCTGTTGGAGTATTTAGTGCAAATATTATCACCACCATTTTACAAATGTGAAAACTGAGGCTCAGAGGTAAAATGACGCACGTCCCCGTAGTCACACAGTAAGTTTCAAAGCTGTGATTCCAACTTTCCACTATACCACAAAATTAGTTCCTTGCTGTGAAGGAGTTAATAATTTTCAACTTCATTTCTAGTTAGTCTGACCCAAGGTAGTGTTTCAAGATCCAAGTTCTGGGGCCTAGTTCTTCTTTCCTAATTAATTGGTCTTCGTTCTTAAATGACCCATGAATTGCCCAGTAACACCAGGTGCTCAAAGGCCCCTCCAGTGATGAGAGGAAGGGAGGACTGGCTTTTATTTTGGATACAAAAGATTTTGGTAATTAGAACCAAACTACAGGAAACAGATGATCAAATTCATCAGTGATTAAGTAAAACCAGAGAAGGCTATAATTAATTACCTATGTTTATACCAGCTTAGCCAACAGGTTTATGGAAGATTTTGCTGTTTTAAACACATATACACTCTGTCTCTCTCCTTTTCTTCTCTCTCTCTCTGTCTCTCTCTCTCTGTCTCTCTCTGTCTCTCTCTCTGTCTCTCTCTCTCTCTCCCCCTTCTCTTCTCCCTCTCCCTCTCTCTCCAATACATTCAGAGCTTTGCAGTTGGTGGGCACTTGGGAGCTCTGAGATGGCTCCTGGCTCTAGCTAGCATCAGATCAGTGAGTCTGTGTTAGTCACTTCCCCTGTGTATGAGTTTCCTTCTTTGTTGATAAAGCCCAGCTCCTGGGGCTGAAGGGAGAGATAAGTAGCATTGCAGCTGTGAAGCACTTTGGAAATACTCAAGAGGATGTCTCTGCAAAAGGGTTTACTATAGCATCAGTGGCCCTCCCCACACAAATTCGTTTTGGTGCCAGGCCACTGCATATTGCTAAGAATTGGAAGAATGAATATTCAAAGTCTGGTTACTTTGTGCTAAAGGGCTTATGCTCCCTTCTCCCAGGAAGAAAAGTAGAACTTCACCCCCCTCTCCTTTCCCTGAATGGGGATGGGATGCAAATGCCCAACTGACATCTGGCTAATCTGAGCCTGGTTTATATTCCTCAAGGAAGAAAGAATTGGAGATCTTCTTGTTGTTCCCTTGTGTCTGACTCTTTGTGACCGCATTTGGGGTTTTCTTGGCAGAGATAATGGAATGGTTTGACATTTCTTTCTCCAGCTCATTTTACAGATGAGAATACTGAGGCAAATGGGGTAAGTGACTTGCCCAGGGTCACACAGTTAGTAAGTGTCTGAGGCCAGATTTGAACCAAGGAAGAAGTCTTCCTGACTTCGGGCCCGGCATACTTTGCCACCTTGCTGCCCCACTGGAGATCTAGGGGAGTGAAAATGAGCCATCTGTCTAAACTATAATAGTGTCCTCTCTACTTCTTCCCCAGACCCTTCTTTACTTGACACTTTGGAGTATTATGAGGGGAAGGGAAGAAAGGGAGAAAGAATCATCCTGGGGACTGGAGATCTGATTGTAGTTTTGGCTTGGCCCACCTGTACAAACTCAGGCAAGTCATTTATTTTTCCTGGGTCTCAGTTTCCTCGTTTGAAAAATGAGGGGTTTAGGTAGTGAATGTTGAAAACTCCAGCTCTGAAATTCAAGATTTATAGGGTGTTAAGAAGCAGAAGACGATTCAAACCCAACAAATAATACTAAGAGGCTTTCAAAGATAAATAAGGCAGGAGCAGCTAGGTGGTACAGTGGATAGAGTACAGCCCTGAAGTCAGTACAACCCGAATTCAAATCTGGCCTCAAACTAACCATCTGACACTTACTAGCTGTGTGACCCTGGGCAAGTCACTTAACCCTGATTGCCTAAAAAAAAAAGATAAATAAGATAATCCCCCTCCACAGGGAGCTTAAAATCTTGTAGTGAGAAAAGATAGATACACATAGATAGAAAAAGATATCTTTTTCTCACTTGTAGTGAGGAAAGATAGATACACAAACTAAATATAGAACAGAATATGGTAAATGTAAGAGAGATACAAGCTAGGCACTCCTACAATTCTGAGAGATCATGTACACCTTTAGGCCAGGAGTCAACAATCTTTCTAGCCTTGGGGTCCACCAGTAGGACCAAATAATCCTGGGAGGTGCTATGGTAGCCTTTAAAATGAGAGGGAAATGAATTTGGAAATAAGAACAAGAGAGAAGAGAGATGGAATTAAGGAGTGGGAAATGAAAAGAGAAAGGTAAGGTGGTAATAACAACATACAGGGAAAGTCACTAAATTGGTAACAAGAATTCCTGGGTTCAAATTCTCTCCTTGATGCTATATAACCACAGACTCTGTATGATCACAAACAAGTCACTTCTCTCTGTGCCTTAGTTTTCTCATCTGTAAAATGTGGGAATTAGACTATACTCTAAGGGTTCAGTTATGACACTAACTCCCAGAATACTAGCTTTTTAGAATTGGTAAAATTCTGTCCCCACAATAGCTCTGTGAGGTCAGTAGTGGCCATGTTGATGAGGAAACTGAGGCACAGAGAGGTTTGGTGATTTGCTCAAGGTTACACAAAGTCAGGATGCAGAGTTGTATCTCCAATTGTCAGAGAACCTCACAGATTTCCTCACCTAGGTTGCTAGCTTCTCCACGAGGAGAAAAAAAGGTAGCTGTATATTAGGATGAGGGCTCAAAAACAGAAGAGTTTATGGAGCAAGTTCATTTGAAATGGGTACTAGATCTCAAACAACATGGAACAGTGGAATGACAACTGGTTCTAGGGTCAGGGGACTTGGGTTAAAGTTTTATCTCTATCACTTGCTTCCTGTCTGACTTTGGGAAAGTCGTAATGTCTTTGGACCTCACTTTTCTCAGCTGTAAAATAAGAGGGGTGGACTAAATGACTTCAACACTCAAACGGGCAATGTCCAATGCAGGGCAACAGAAACACACTGACCTGTGCCAACAGCAGACTCTTTGCTTGTTTTGGGTTAAGGGTCACTGCTTTCCCCTCCATCAACCTCATCTCTTCTGCAGAGACTATTCACTGTCCCCAGGTAGAATCCAGCCCTCCTCATTTTATCTCTCTCCTCCTCTCCAGGCAGCGCCTGGTTCTGAGTCCCCCTGATTACGGTTCTGTGACCGGCAGCAAATATTGGACTTGAGATAAGTGATGGAACATGAGGTGCCATTTTTAGCTCCACAGGAAGGCCATCTCTCAGTAGGAAGAAGAGGGAGAGTGCTGAAAGGCTAACCCCAATGTCTGAAGGGCCAGGATAAGAACAGGGTATCAGGGAAGGAAGCCTTGATCACCCTGAGTGAGCTTTGGAGCACAGTTCCCTTCCTGGGCAACGACAAGGGGACTTTTACGGTCTGCTAGCCCATAGAATAGCTTCATCAGGAATCTGCTGCCATTTGACAAATGAGCAAACATAATGTACCAGAAAAATTCAATGAGGGCAACTCCCAAATAGCGTAACTACCACCTTCAATATACATTGATGGAGCAGCTACTGTGGGATTTCATCCCTTTTCTGGGTACTGAAGAGTAAAAAATTAAAATAAAATAAAATATATATGTGTATGTATGAATATATGTATATTAAGTATATATATACACACCTATATACATATATACATACATATTGTAAATATGTAGACATTAATTATATGCACACATATCCATGCATATCATACATATATACCTATATATGCATTCCTGTATATACATATATAGACATAGACATTTTTGCTGTTCAGTCATTTCAGTCGTGTCTGACTCTTTGTGACCCCATTTGGGTTTTTTGGGCCCATTTGAGGTTTTCTTCGCAAAGATACTGGAGCGGTTTGCCATTTCCTTCTCCAGTTCATTTGTCAGATGAGGAAACTGAGACAAACGGGGTTGAGTGACTTGCCAAAGGTCACATAGCTAAGAAGTATCTGAGGTCTGATTTGAACTCAGGAAGATGAGTATTCCTGACCCCAGACCCAATACCCTATTCACTGAACCATCTAGCCACCCCATATACACATATACAGTATAAATGTATGTATGGGTGTGTATATACATGTACACATGCCTACATACACATATTCATATATATGTGTATATATACATAACTATATACATAGTAATCCATTAACATTTATTAGGCACCTACTATGTGCCAGGCACTGTGCTAAGTGCTGAGGACACAAAAAGAGGCAAAAGACAATCTTTGCCCTCAAGGAGCTTACAATTTAATGGTGGAGACAACATGCAAACAAATATACACAAAGCAAGCGATATACAGTATAAATAGGAAATAATAGAGGAAAAGCATTGGAATTGAGAGGGGTTAGGGAAGGCTTCCTGTAGAAAGTGGAATTTTAGTTGAGACTTAAAGGAAGTCAGGGAGATCAGTGATGGGAATGAAGGATAGTGTTCCAGTCATGGGGGACAGCCAGAGAGAATGCTTGAAGCTGAGAGATGGAATGTCTTGTTTGTGGAACAGCCAGGAGGCCAGTATCACTATATCAAAGAGTCAATGGAAGTAAGATGTAAGAAGATGGAAAGGTGGGGGGGTTACATACATACATACATGTATACATGTATGTTCTGGGGTTTCAGCCATATGGGATACTCCCAGTATGGAAACCCCCTCCACAGATGCAGGTCTGCAACTCAGTATATCAGGGTTTAGGGTTGCTTAGAGTGCCACAAGGTTAAATGACTTGTCCTTGGCCATACTACTGGTATGTTCCAAAGGCAGGACTTGAACCCAGGTCTTTCTCATTCCAAACCTGGCCTTCTATCCACTATGCCATACTGCAAAAGATGGTAAAAATATAATAATAGCTAATATCTGGTAGCTATTATTATTAGCTCACTTGCTAATGTTCATGTAGTGCTTGAGAGTTTGTGAGGTGTTTTACTACATCACCCTCATTTAAGCCTCGCAGCCTTTTGGGTAGGTAGGCACTATAGGTATTACCCCTATTTTACATACAAGAACCCTGGCATTCAGAAAAGTCAATGACTTGCCTAAGGTCTCATGGGGGACAAAGGCTTTCTATCTTATCTTCCAGAATTCAGGCTCTCGTCACCTCTCATCTAGAACCCTGATCTGCCTGCTTCTGTACTTCCCTTCTCTAATCTATACCATAACTCATTTATGTTCTGTGGACTTCTCTCTTGTCCTCAGTTTCCTCCTCTGTAAAAAGAGGTCATTGAACTAAGCAAGTTCTAAGGGTCCTGTCACAACACTAAATCCTAGAGACCAGAACACTGTCCCCACAACAGCCCTGTGAAATCAGAAGTGGCAGGAATGTTATCATTTTATCATCATTTTATTGAGGAGAAAACTGAGGCACAAAGAGGCTCAATGACTTGCTCAAAGTTACACAAAGGCAGAATACAGAGCAACATTTCCAGCTGTTGGAGAGTATCACAGGTTCCTCACCTAGGTAAGGTAAGGTAATGAGTACTGTGGCTTATTTATGCAAGTCAGTGCCTAAGCTGGGATTGGAAGCCCCTGCATGAAGCACTGGGATAGCATGCCATGGACTCGGGCCATCACTACCAATCAAATGAACCCTTTACTCTAGTCATACCAGTATCCTTTTACTTCTCATTGTCCCTAACACATTGGTGGTACAGTGGATAGAGCTTGGGGCCTGGAGTCAAGAAGACCCAAGTTCAAATTCAGCTTCAGGTACTTACTACCCTGGGTAAGTCATTTAACCTCTGTTTGACTCAGTTTCCTCAAGTGTAAAATGGGGATAAAATAACAGTACCTACTTCCCAGAATTGTTGTGAGGATCAAATGAGAAAATAATTGTAAAGTTCTTAGCACAGTGCCTGGCACACAGTAGGTGCTATATAAAAGATTATTCCCTCCCTTCAGCCCCGCCCAATCACCACCACCAGGGAAAAAAACCCAACAAAACATTTCTGTCTTTCATCTAACCAAACCCTCATATCTTATGGGGTCCAAATCAACACCTACTTTTTGGTGAAGCCTTTCCTGACCACACCAACTATAGTGTTCTCTCCTTTATCAAACTCCTATTAGTCAGTCAGTTTGTATAGAGCAAATCAATATTTTATTATGGACCACCTTTTTTTCTCTGTTCTGCACAATTTATCAGTTTACCAAACACTGTCTTATTTTCTAATTGTTTTGCATATGTGTATCTTGTAGCCTATTATAAGCTTCCTGAAGACAGGAATCTTGACTTTTATTTCTTTGTAACCCCTATGAAGCCTAGACCAAAGTGAGCTCTGGCTTCTTGAAATCCTCTTAGCACTTTGATGGACTTCTCTCTCTCTCTCATTTGCACATTCTCCCTAGCATTCTAGTTGTTGGGTACCCATCTTTCTCAGCCATCCCATTAGTTTGTAAACTTCTTAAAAGGCAAGAGAGTGGTTAGTGGAATGTACTGGAAAGAACATCAGTCTTGGAATAGGAAGACCAGAGTTCAAGTCTGTCTCTGACGGTTACTTTCATTTGTGTGACCTTCATTTTTCTAAATTTCAGTCTCTTCATCTTAAAAATGGGCAGATAATGGGAAAGCTAAGTGGCACAGTAGATAGAGCTCCAGCTTTGGAGTCAGGAGGACCCGAGTTCAAATCTGGGCTCAGACACATGATACTCACTAGCTGGGTGACCCTGGGCAAGTCACTTAAACCTGATTGCCTCAGGGGAAAAAAAAGAAAGAAAAAAAAATGGGCAGATAAGTGACACAGTGTTGGGTCTGGAGTCAGAAAGACTCATCTTCCTAAGTTCAAATCCAGCCTCAGATACTTACTAGCTGTTTGACCCTGGGCAAGTCACTTAACCCCATTTGCCTCAATTTCTCCACCTGTAAAATGAGCTGGAAAGGAAATGACAAACCACTCCAGCATTTTTGCCAAGAAAACCCCAAATGGGGTCACAAAGAGTAGGAAACAAAGTTGTGAGGCAATCTCTCTTAGTTATTAACTGCAGGGTCTATGTGATATTTAGCTTTGTATTGCCAAGTCTCTAAAGACTTAATCTTGGTAGGTGTTTAATAAATATTTGTGAAATACATTTGTAGCAGCTTGAGAAATTCTTATTGACTGACAGGGATGGGGTGGAAGCGGGGAGAGGGGAAGGTATGTTTGTTTTAGGAAGGGCCTTGAAGGATGGAGGAATATAGATGGGATCTGAAGCAATGAGGACTCACTATCAGTTCGTAAGCAAGAGAGTGAAATGAAATTAGCATTTGAGAAAGATCCACTACAATCTGATAAGCATTTATTTAGTTTCCATATTTAAGGTATTGTTCTAGGCATTAGGGATATAAAGACAAAAATAAAAATATCCCCTGTCCTCGAGAACCTTACATTCTAATCTCCCCCCCTCACATGCAGATAACTATAATATAGGCCATGTGTTGTATAAATGGAAGGTAATTTCATAGAGAGAGTATTAGTAGTTGTGGAAAGGAAGGGGGTATGATCACATATACACTTCCTATTTTATAAGTTAATAAACTGAGGCAGAGACTTATTTATGGTACCATAAGCAAGTCAAGGGAGAAGCTGAGATTAGAACTTCATTTCCTTGGAAGAAGCACCAGATTTGCACACACCTAGCACACAGACATCATTTTACTTTGCCTGTGCCAACTCACACCATCATGAAGCCAGATGCCTCTGTTATTGGGAGAAGCCAAATGTGGCTGGGCTATGCAGCGGCTGGCTAAGGTATAAGAGTGACAGGGTGTGGTAGTTTGCTCCATACGTACTTTAAGAGGCATCTTTTATGAAAAGTATAAAGCAGGTATTGGCCAAGATAATCTAAGGAGGTAAGTCGGTCCTTCCACACTCCTTTAGAAGGGCTGGGTATGCAGTCCATAGACCGCATCCTGGACATAATGCGCAACATCTTCCCTGGGGACACCAGAATTACAGTTTGTGTGCCTGAAATGAAACAATCACAACAGTCTTAGCAGACAGTGAACAAAATGCCCAGTTAAAGTGCCTAATTACAAGCCGAGCTGGAGCCTGATTGTGGGCTTTGTTGGCGGTCCTGAAGTTTGTCACCCACTGAATTGTCAGAATCCCCTAGTCCGGCCATAATTGAAGCCAAATTGGGGAAAGTGTTCGTGTGGACAAATGGAATGGAGGCAGATGGGTAAGAAAAAAGAAAAGTAATAATGCTTGTTTATTTGTTTTGCCACCCAGGCCAAATGTACTGCCAGAAGGCAAGAGGGGAGCTGTCTGTCAGTCCTAGAAGGTACCTGTACTTTGTACTTTTGGGAGGACAGGGGAGGTGAGTGAAAGGGACATGAGCAACCTATGTCCTGGATCTCTCTGCCTAGCAGCCCACCCAGCAGTATGGAGAGTTTTCAGCTGCTTGGGGAATGATACCTCAGTGTAGCCAACTATACAGCCATACCTTACCTAGTGCTATATATGGGCTTAGTCAAGACTGCTTGACAACAATGATAATAAATTGGATTTCCATTGAAACTTTCTTCCTATGATCTCAAATATTTTCCCCCTTATAATCACATATTTCCACACCACTCCCAAGAAGTTAGTAGGAATTATTTCCTTTTTTATTTTTTGAGAAACAGAGATGAAGCAAGGTTAAATGAATTGTGTTAGATAGCTTATTTCCAAGTCATGTAGCATGTCAGTGATAGAACCTGGAACTCAGGCTTTAATCCAATCAATTTCCCCAAATGGGATAATAAACAAACAAACTCTGGAAAAGGAGAGAACAGGTTGTTGGCAGCAGATGTGGTCTGGGAGTCATGAACACAACACCTCACATTTCTCTCACAGTTCACTGCATTCTCATATATTGTCTCATTTACTCATACAAAGTCAGCCTAAGTAGCATTATCTCCATTTAATAAATGAAGAAACTGAGGCTTACGTAGACGGAGCAACTTGACCGAAGCAGAAGGAAGACTTAAACCCGGCTCTGTTGACTCCAGTTCCACACATCATCTTTTCTAACACAGATCCTAAGACTCTATTCTCAGCTGCTAAGCCCCTTTCCTAAATTCCTTTGAAAAAAGCACTTCCTTTAGTTCTCCCCAACCCTAAAATGGATTGAAAGAATTTGAGGAGCTACCTCACTGGAATGCATTAGCCTAGACCGCTTAGCCATAGGCTATTGCCTTAGATGTGTAGGAAGCTCTGGGTGCTTAGCTCCAAAGGACTGAACTAAGGGTAAAGGGCATAGCTGTTCGAGAAGGAAGATGGAAACAACTACATCAGCAAATAGAGACATGCAATCCCTGCTAGCCACTGCATGGCCTTAAGCTGAATGCCACTGGGGAACAGAGAGAGATGAGGGAGTGAAGCTGGCAACAAGCATTTGCCTCCCCTTCTCAACAACCCAAGGGGGTGGGGGTGGGGGATGGAGGGCAGCACATGAAATGTGATCCCTTCAGCTGTACTCAGGGGGTTATTTGCACAGATACATGTCCAGCTGGGTTGAGGGTAGCCAATCGGCATGGTGAATTCATAGGGTTTGGTATCTTTTGTAGCATTCACAGCCATAGTTTCATTCTCAAGTATGGCTCAGAAATGAGTAACCATTGCGATGACTGCAGCCCACACTGCCAACCCTTCCAATGCAATTTAGACTACAGAAAATGTAATACATGACTTGGTTATATCTCAGGGGAGACTTTCTGGTGGCAGAAAAAAAACCACAAAGGACCAGACCTGAGTAGTTTCGATGTGCCAGTAGTGAGTTCTTCCTCCTCTCAAGCTGAAGATAAAAACACAAGCTTGTATAATTCGGGTGGATGTGGTATTCTGGGACCACTTTGGGATTGAAAGAACACACAGTTGTCTTAGGAGGCCTCGGGCTTTGGAGCTGTTGATCAGTGTGTCGGAAGCAGGGTCATAGACGAAACCATTCCCTCGCTCCTCACTTCCTGCAAATTTACCTCCCCATCTTCCAGCAGCTGGCCAGAGAGGCTTTGTGTGAGCCACACAATATTTGCCAGCCTAGTTTCTTCAAGCAATTGGTCTAGTTGCTCTGAGAGATATCAATCAATCAATAAGCATTCACTGTGCCGAATATGTGCCTCGCACTGGGCTGGGGGCTGGGGATACAAAACCAAAAGCGAAACACAGCTGCCTTCAGAAAATTTACATTCTATCATGGCAGATACAAGTGTATAAAAAAGAAATAGAAGATGTGGGTGGTAGACACTAGCAGCTGAGGGGTCAAGAAAGATCTCATGTAGGAATAGGTGTCTGATGTGACCTTTGAAAAAAATAGAGACAAGTATTTCAGTATGTTATTGACTTACAGAAGTTTATGGGAGACAATGTACAGCCAGGTCTTGATTAGTGGGAACAAATCCCCTGAAATGGTTGTATTATTCAAATTTGTACTGGGCAATTTCCATTGGGCTGGAACCGATGACTATATTTTATATAACTTTGTTTTAACTATATAAAATATTATAAAATACATAACAATATTTTATATAGCAAAATATAACTGAATAGTACAAATTCAAATACACACAACCACTTCAGAAGACTCGGATAAAGTGAAGGACTTGGAGTCATAAATACCTTGTTGTTCAGTCATTTATTAGTCATGGCCAACTCTTTGTGATCCCATTTGGGGTCTTCTTGGCAAAGATACTGGAGTGCTTTGCTATTTCCTTCTCCAGTTCATTTTACATACGAGAACACTGAGGCAAACAGGGTTAAGTGACTTGCCCAGGATCACACAGCTAAGAAGTATCTGAGGCTGGATTTGAACACAGGAAGATGAGTCTTTCTGATTCCAAGGCCATATACTCTATTCACTGTACCACCTAGTTGCTCCATGAAGACCTACCTAGGTTCAAATTATGCTTATTAGCTGGGGGGCTATGTGCAAGTTACATCATCTGAGTCTCACCGTATTCATCTGAAAAACAGATGGAGTTAATAGCTACTTCACAGGGTTGTTGTGAGCGTTAAATAAGGTAATGCATACAAAAGACAAGAAAAAAGGCAATAATGCTTGTTTACCAGTTTTACCACCTGGCCTTTGACCAGGGGAAAGGAAAATCACTTTAGGAGAATGATTCTTTCTAGAGTGCAATGACATTTTAAGAGACTGTTGTTCTGAGACTGTGCCCTCAACTCTGGACCTTGCCCAAACCTGACTAGGGAATTTTGTCTTCTGTTTGTGAATAGCATAAATTTGGATTTACAAAGGTAACTTTGCCAGTCTTTGAACTTCTCTCTAAAAAGAAATGTTTGAAATTGGTTTAATTTAAATTAATAAAATTGTTTCTGGCAGGCTGATGCTGAAAGGGCAGAAAGCAGAAATTTCTTCCACAGTACCTTATTATGAGGCTCAGACAATTTATGTAATGTGCTTTGTAAATCTTAAAGCACTGTATGTGTCAGCTATTATCACTGATAAATTGAAGCTACAAACTTAGATTTTACCATATATGACCTTCAAATCATTTATAAAAATATTAATATGACCAGGCCCAACATCAACCTCTGGGAGACCTTTCTCTTTTATTTCTTTAATCACCTGCTGG
The DNA here is from genome assembly GCF_900497805.2 of Vombatus ursinus. Lineage (NCBI taxonomy): Eukaryota > Metazoa > Chordata > Mammalia > Diprotodontia > Vombatidae > Vombatus > Vombatus ursinus. The sequence goes on from NW_020954594.1 coordinate 1,741,594, forward strand.
GGCACATCATAACAGAAGACCCTGTCCATCTTTCTCCGCACTACATACATAGCCAGTTGGCTCAGGGTTCATAGCCTCAACACACAGTATGATTAGCTCCACTTTTCCCATGGATAGAGGCTACACCCTAACAGTCATCTTTCAAATGTGTGTCCTTAATCTTAGAGGGGAGTGTGAAGGAACAGGGATGAATCACCCGCAAGTCCATTTCCACAAATGGAAGGATGGTGCAGAACATGTGTCTAAATAATAAAGGGTCAATAGTACCATTCCTGCTTATAAAGGATGGAACCTGTCCATGGCACAAGACTGGGCCTTCTTGGGCTGACAGGCTGAAAAAGCTCAAGTTCATGGAATGTCCAGAAGGGGTTTTGCAAAGTTCTCTAATGCATTTCCCTGCCTGTAGGCAGGATCTCATGGAAACCATCTCAGAGAGATGAATAATCCTCCTTGTTTTCTAAGACTTCAGAGACTCTAAAAGCAGACAGGTAGTCTCTCCAGTGAATAGTTTGCCCTAGATCTTCTTCTAACCCCACTAAAAGGCTTGCAGATCCAAATCATCCGATGCCCCTCTTTGTCTTGCCACGATGATATCTCATTTGGTGAACAGTCCACTGGACATAGCCTATATGCCACTGCTGCTGAGCCCTGAGCCAGGCTGACACAATTCCTTCCAAGAGCCGCATTAAGCAACTAGTCTCCATCTCCCCTGAGGCAGGCTCCTGTAAGGGGCAGGCAGTTCAGCTGCCTTCCCCCAGACAGTC
>NW_020954594.1:1742378-1748425 GCF_900497805.2 Vombatus ursinus
ACACACACACACACACACACACACACACACACACACACACACACGCATGCATGCATGCACAAAGCTTGAGTCTTTTAAAGTGGCAGCATTCACATTTTCCGTCTTCTTGGGGTTTCAAAACAGGAAGCCTGGGTGGGGAAGGGAGGTGTTGGTAGAGTGAGCACTGCTATAAAATGCACCCAGGTGCACAGGATTGGATTCAAAAAGGACAACTTGCTAGTGCCTAAATCTTTTCCATATGCAGAAAAGAGAGACTGCCCCAGGCCTCCTACTGGACTCGGTCCTAATCAGTATCATTCCAGGCTGGAAGGAGGACTACAGACTACAGCCATCCAGCAGGCTCTCTCCTGCTTTTATGGCTTCTGGGCCCTGAATTAAAGATGCAGATACTTACATCAAATTACAGCTTCCTCCCCCTCCCCCACTCCTGATCTCCTGTTTTGGGGAAAGAAATGTCTTCCTCCCTTCTCTCTGCTAAGGTGATCCTCTCTCTCCTCCTTGAAAACTAGCCTTTTCCAGGAAGCCTCTCCCTGCCAGACCCCTGTTCCTCACTCAGTATCCCCAGGGTCCCTCTCCTCTGCTCGTTCTCTGCTCATCCATATGCTGCTGTGGAAATGTTACTTTCTGGCTTCTCAAGCAGATTAGACTGTAAGCTCCCTCAGAGCAAGGGGCCTTGCCTTCAATTTATTTTGCATTCTTCCCTCCATCTCCTCATCCTTTCCACCCACTAAGCTTACTGATAATGCAAGGCCCACACACATATGGAAGAACCAAGTCGCTCTCTCTCTATAGTACAAGCTATGTCCTGAGGATGCAAGGGGAGAGGGGGAGGAAGGGAGTAATAAAGAAAAAATGTCCCCCAACTTTGAATGGAGGAGGGTAGGGGAAGTTGTCATGGTCACCAAACAACTGAGCTTATGAGAGAAAGAACTAATTCCTTCATGAACCATGAACAGCTCAAGGCTTACTACAGTCGTCCGGAAGGATGATTCTCATAACCAGGAAGAGTTTTGTCATAGGCTCAGAAACAAGTTACAGCCCACACACGTTATGTGCATGTGTGTGTACACACACTGACTCAAGGGGAGCACATAAGGCATGAGAGGAAGGGAAGCAGCTAAAGGGAAAACTCTCCTGAGGGCAGACAGACCTACACACTGGCTGTGCTATGGATGTGGCCTGCGTGTGCCTTTGGTCATAGGCTCAACTCAAGGACGAAGGAGGCTAGCCTCAAAGATGGAGGTTTTAGAAGCATGTGCAAAGAGCTGTAGTGGGCTCTCCACTGTTCAGATGAGGGTGTGTGCTTTCAAATGCCTCTTTTTCCTCTGGAGCAGAGATTAAGTGTAAGGTATCAGAAAAGCTATAGATGGAAGGATTAAATAAACTCAGAAAAGTTCAGATACCCAGGCCTGTCATAGTTTTGGGAACACCTCGGCACCACAATCAGAGTGAGGGGATCCGCTGTCCCTTCTTTAACCTCTGTTCAGAATTCAGAAGACGTTAAGTCTGTTTAGACATTACTATCACCTCTGAGACAGTTTTGATGGATTTCCACAACCTAAAAGTGAGAGAGGGTCAATCAGATCCAATACCAAAGGGTACGCTGTGAATTTTTTTTTTTTAGTTTAGTTTACAAAATAGAGATGTGATTAGAAAGACCTCCTTTCTGTGACTTCATCAACAAAAGTGCCTCAATGTACCCACATGCTTCCATCCTGTATCCTTTCTAGAAAGTATCCCAGGAGGCAGGATCGGGTTGAACATGCAGTAGTTCTAGGAGTAAGGTCACATTTGACACAAAGTGAAACAAACGAAGTCCTTATGGGATTACATGTGTTACTTTTTGAAAAGAAGGTCAAAAAAAAACTAGTTGTTTTTTTTTTCAACTTGCACCTTTTCTAGAGGAAAAATATTTTTAAAAAAACAACAACCCAATTTTCTCACTGATCCTCTTTTCTTGGGGTTTCATATATTTGATGGTTAGCAGCAACTAAGCTGGAACATCAGAGGACTCAGGAGAAAGGATGACTCAGACTCAGGGCGAAGCTTATGAATTTCCTTTTCTGGAGCTCTTCCAAACTATTTATATTGCTACCACCACCACTACCACAGCTACTACCACTACTACCACTATTACTTCCAATGCATCACCTACAGCACTTAGGACAGTGCTGAGCGCACAGTGGGTATTTACTTTATTACTATTTATATACTACAATTCATGTAATATAGTACAATTTAACATATTATGTTACTACTCAAAGGTCAAAGAAGAACTGAGATGATCTCAAAGTCTCTTCCATTTCTAGACCTAACCCTGCCATTCACCCTGCTATATTTTGCTAAAACAGTTATAATGATGGGATAAAAGTGACTTCCTCCTGGTTGACCCTACAAGTGAGGGCTGAGGCCAAAAACCAAACCAGGAGCTGGCATGGGAGAAGGAACAGCAATTGGGGAGTGGGACTGATCTGATTGGGAGGAAATATTTGTTCAGGTTTGATTTTGTTAACCAATGGCCTGGTGTAGGAAGTGATAATATTTCAACTCTTAAAGTAGGGGGGGAAATAGCTGGACTTAACTCTCAGATCAAATGTGGCCTACCATTTATAAGATAACAACCTTGTAAAGACAAACAACTGAAAGATTTAAGAACTTTGATCAACACAATGACCAGACACAATTCCAGAGGACCAATGATGAAGCTTACAATCCACCACTTGACAGACAGGTGATAGACTCAGGGTGCAGATTGAGGCATATATTTTTGGATATAACCAATAGGGGAATTTGTTTTACTTGACTATTCATATTTGTAACAAGCATTTTCTTTTTTCAATGGATGGAGAGATGTGGGTAAGAGAAAAAAAATAGATTTTTTTGTTATAAGGAAAAAAATTAAAATTAAAATTAAAAGCCTAATACTCAAGTTTAGAAAACATGAAACAGTGGGAGCACGGACATCTTCGCAGTCATATTTTAGTCTGAAGAACAATTATGGAAGCTGAATTTCTTTGCTTAACACCATCAGTCCATACAAACAAACCAAGCTCATCAACTTAGCACAGCAGAACAGGCATTTATGCTGTAAAGAGTGTGGCTTTATGGTATTACCCATTACCCACATAGCTACTAAGTAGCAGAAGACAGGTAAATACACAATGATGCTCAGCTGCCAGCCACAGAATCAGGATCAAATTTACATGAGAACTCCAACCTGACTGATGAATTGTAGGTCTTCACTGATCACTTAGTCAAATATTATTTTTTTAACTGAATTACAAACCAACCCAAAGTTTTTTTTTGTTTGTTCGTTTGAAATCACCAGCTGAACAAGTTAGAAGTGGACTCAAATCTGCATTTTTTATAAACCACTGAATTAGAACACAGTCAAAATAACAAAATACCATCTGACCTGAAAGGATATATTTTGTGTTATTCCAGGCTTTGGGCAAAACTGCCTCACAATATGGTCTCACTTATTTGTCCTGATCAGGGGAAAGTTAGTTTTAATATTTTATATACAAATTCACTTTTCTTGCTTAACAAATGATCTCCAACTAAAGATATAGAAACTTTTTTTTCTCGGTGAAGTGCTACAGGGGCTTTGCTTCAAAGAATAAATCACTCATCTACTCCATGAAGTATACACAGAATCATAAGAATAATGTCTTTTAAAAGGATAAGCCATATTCCTATCTTATTTATCTGATCCATTTATCTTCCTGTATGGGGTAGATACAAACATCAGTCCATCCCAGTTGGACTGATCGCAAAATACTTAGCACAGTGCCTGGCACATAATAGGTGCCCTGGATTAAATTGGGTTTTAGCGATAACCGAACACAAATCCAAGTACGGTTCCAAAGGAGGGTCAAAAGAGCAGCTTCAGGGGGGAAAATACCAGTTAAAACTTGAGTACCAACAAACTAGGGAGTTGACCGATGATGTCCTTTTGCTTCCTAATTCCCTCAATTCCCTTCTAATTCTCTTATTCTATGGTTCTAAGTGAAGTTACAGATGAAAAAGAGTAAAGCAACCAACATATGGCTCTGAAGAAATATAAGCCACATTATCTTTCTAGCAGTGACCAATTCTTTCCGGGTAGGAATGAATTTAGTCAAATCAGATGTTCTGGAGGAGAAGATAAAAAGGAGACTAGCCTTAGGAGGGAATTAGGAAAATGGCTTCAGGCTTTTGCCATCTGTCTGGGGCTGATGTGTTATCAATCTTGTAGGTAAGTGACTTAAAAGCTTAATAGTAAAATGATATCCCCCACCCCCACCAGGCCCTCCTGTGCCCCAAGAACACAAAAGCCTGCAAGAAGACAAAAGTGGGGCAACAATGAGGAAACTGTGTCATATCGTCTGACCAGGAAATTGAAGTGACTAGCCCTAAACTTGAAGGGAAACTTTTTAGTGGTTAGATTGGGTTGGGCTCTTCCTTTTAAGCAAGGAGATTTAGGAAATGAAGACCTGTCACCCTCAGAGTAGCCAGCAGAAGAGGCCAAGGGTTAGGGGCCATCCAGGATGACTAAAGGTTGCTGGCTTCTGGAAGGAGGGTATGGCTGGACAGAACCACGGAGGAAAAGGGGAGTGGTTAAGAGGGAAGGAGTCAATTCTGGAAGATGGTGGGAAGATGAATGGTGGGCCAAAGAAACCTATGTGGTGCTTGGAAAGGATACTTTATCCAAGGTCTTCAGAATTGGCCACACCACTAAAGAGAGAATGCTACAACATACTCTAAGTTGGGTTGGGAGAATAGGCATCGCTACCTCCAGATATTAAAATTCCTTATTTAAATATGATGGTTTTTCCTGGGAAAGAGCGTGACATCATGGCGAGAGTGTTAGACACAAAGACAATTTGGATTTTGTCTCAGACACCTGGTCAAGTCATTCAACTGCAGTCCCACTCGCCTCATCTATAAAGTGGGAATCATAACAGACTAACTCATGGGGCTGTTGTGAAAAACAAATGAGATAACATATACATAGTGCTCTGCAAACTTTAAAGAACTACATAAATATTAGCTCTTACTATTCCTTTTGAATCCAAGTTTACATGTCTCTTTTTGGAACCATTATAGTATGGTTATCTCTTAATAGCCAACATGTAAAGACAGCCTGGTATCATGGAAAGAAAGCTGGAGTGAGAGTCAGGAGATCTGGGTTCTAATTGTGACTCTCCTCCTCTCTGGGTCTCAGTTTGCTCATCTGTTAAATGGAAGGAGGATGGCCCGTAGAGGACCTAGGTTCAAATCCTTACATTCTATCATTTAGTGTGTCTGAACTTGTTTCCTCTACGATAAAGTGAGATGGCTGGATTGACCAGATGAGCACAGACATCCCTCCTCTTAATCTATGACCCTATGATTAGATAATCTCTAAAGTCCCTGCTAACTCTAACATTCTGTGGTTCTAGGGATTATCTGCTACCTATTTAAAAACCCAAGTTGGCTTTTTCTCCTAGGCCTTGCCTCCCAGTGTGTTCATTTATTAAGTACTTCATTTTTGCCAGAAACTGTAACAGATACTGGAGACAGAAAAGACAAAAGTGAGATGGTCTATGTCACTCTGTCACTTTAATAGCAATATAATCACCCCACCCCCACCTCACCTTTATACAGCAGCTTATGGTTTACATTCAGCTTTTCACATAGAATCCCTGTGAAGTAAGCAGTCCAAGTATCATCAGGCCCATCTTGCAGACAAGAAAACTGAGGATCAGTGTTTAATAACTGTCCAGGTATCACAGCTAGAATGAATTGAAGTTTGGATCCAAAGAGGTTTCCTGATTCCAATTCTTGAACTCTTCCCATTAGACTATGCTGCCTTCCATTAATTCAGAAAGAGTATTTATTAAGTACCTACTGTGTGCTGGGAACCATGCTAGGCACTGTGGATATAGAGAAAAAAAATTAAATGTGTCCTGTTCTTTCTCCTTCTAGTCCTCTTCCTCCTCATTCTTCCTCTTCCTTTTCTACTACCAGTACCACCACAATGAATTTCAGTACCAAATAAAGGTTTGATGACCCTTCTTCCTCCT
>NW_020954594.1:1748434-1777777 GCF_900497805.2 Vombatus ursinus
ACTACTACTACTACTACTACTACTACTACTACTACTACTACTACTACTACTACTACTTGGGGCAGCTAGGTGGCACAGCGGGTAAAGTACCAAGCCTAGAGTCAAGAAGACTCATCTTCCTAAATTCTAAACTGGCCTCAGACACTCACTAGCTGTGTGACCTTGGACAAGTTACTTAACCGTGTTGCCTCAGTTTCCTCCTATGTAAAATGAGATGGAGAAGGAAATGGCAAACCATTCTAATATCTTTGCCAAGAAAATTCCAAATGGGATCACAAAGAGTCAGGCATGACTGAAACAACAACAATAACGACAATGATTATAATAACTATGACAATGAGGATGACTACTATTACTACTACGCATTCCAGTACCAAATAAAGCTTTGGAGCTTATCTGCTGTGCTGCCTACACCATCATTCTTCTTCATCTGGGCTTACATATTGTTAGCACATTCAAATAATTCAGAGTTCTCAGAAATCACAGTGATCTGCATAAGTCTGTGGAGGGAGAGGCCCCCAAAGAAAATCAGCCTCCCAGAAGGTGAAAAGTTCACTCTCGAATGGGTTAAGGAAAGACAAAGGAGATTATATAAAGCTTGGTGTAGGAATCAGGAAGTTAAAAAAAAAAAAAAACTGTGATAAGGAAAGGCTATATTGAGAAATGCTGACCCAGAAAAGAAGGATCTGAAAATGCCAAAGGAAACTTTTTGACACAGATGTAGCATCATTTCTCCACCCCTCCCCACCCTAACCCCCTGTCCCCCTATCCCAGCCTAGGGTTTGAAAAGGAAGAAATGAATTCATCATAATTCTCAAGACAAGCACGTCTGATGAGCACACACACACAAAAATGAAATAAACTAAGATAATCTTCTCTGTTGGAATTGCTTAATGGAAGCTGCCTGATGAAAACCACATCTGAAAATACTCACCCAGTGATGAGGAGCTATTTCAAGACATGATCAGAGGCAGTAGTTGTAGAGGAGTTTACATTTGGGGCTCATGGTTAGCTTGTGTTCTTGTTCTTCCAAAAGATTTATAATTCAACCAGATGGGCCCTGCCCTGCCAATTCCATTTGATTCAAATTTAAATTCAGTCCAAGGAATAGTTACTGGACACCTGTCCAAGGGCAAGGTCCAGTGTTAGGTGCTTTCCCCACCTCCACCTGCCTGGTGGAAGCCAAGGATTCCCACCCTGATGGCCATCAGGGGAGCCAAAAGGAATCAATGCGAAAACAAGATTGAAAGTACCAAGACAAGGAAGGCAGACCATGGCCAGGGGCAAGGAAGGAAGATTGTGAAATTCTCTTTTGATGAAAAGAATCACAGAAATCTGGGAAATGAAAGGTCCCCTTGGAGACAGTATGACATGGTGGACAGAACTCTAGACTGGGGCGGCCGGAAGAACTGGGTTTGATTCCCACCTTAGACTATTACTATGTGACCCTGGGCACCTCACTTAATATCTCAGTTTCCTCATTTATAAAATGAAGAGAAAAAGAGCAGTAACTCTCTCATGGGGTTGTTGGGAGATGGAGTAAGATAAGGTAACTGGTAAAGGGTTTTGCAAACCTTGGAGTGATGTATAAATGGAGCTACTCTGTCCTACGGAAAATAGTTTTTCAGGATTCCACTCCAACCCCTCCCAGAGTAGGCGTTTCCTAGAAGAACCCTGATAAGTGGTCATTCTGTCTCTGCTGGAAGACCTCCAGTGAATGGGTTAAATAGAGCCTGATCTTCCCCAACAAAGAGTCTGGGGACGGAGCAGTGCAGGTGACCAGAAGCCAAGCCTAGATCCTAGTTAGATGGGGATGGGAGTCTGCTAGCCCTGGAAGTTCACTATGCCAAACAAAAGAGATAGAGTTCAGAGGGAACTTAAAGTCCCCTTCATTTTACAGAGAAGGAAACTGAGGCCCACAGAGGTTCAATGACTTGCCTAAGGTCACACAGGCAGAGGTAGAGGTAGGTTTTAAATTCTGGCTCTGAGACTCTAGAACCGGTATTTTTTTTAACCATACCTCATCTATGAGATCCATCCATGCTAGAATAAAAAATCCATGCTCTTTAAATTCTTAATTTCTGAACTTGGGATTTTGTTTTACTTTATCTTTTTCCTTACTATTGCTACTGAAGTTCTTCCTTTTTGAAAAACAAAAAACAAAAAAAAAACTAATCTTGAGTTTGGGCAGTTAGGTGGTGAAGTACATAAGAGTGCTGGGTCTAGAGTCAGGAAGACCTGAATCTAGCTTCAGACACTTACCACCTGTGTGACCTCGGGGGAGTCACTTACCCCTTGTTTGCCTAAATTTTCTCATCTGTTAAATGAACTGGAGAAGGAAATGGCAAACCACTCCAGTTATCCTTGCCAGGAAAACCCCAAATGGGGTCATGAAGAGTTGGACGTGACTGAAATGACTGAATAACAACCTTCTGTCTAGGTGAACTAGAGAAAAGGGAGATTTTCTTATGCTTACAATAATAGATCTAGAGAGATATCAGAATTCTATAATGATTACAACTCATATTTGTAAAGTTTTCTAAGTTTTGCAAAATGTTGTCCTCACAGCATCCCCCGAAGGGATGTACAAGTATTGGTGCCTAGATCACACAAACAAGCAAACTGGCCAGGCAATGATTTGATTCTAGTGACTTATCTCTGACATGCTCAATAATATTAAAACTCCCTTTTCTAGCCAAGTCAATACCCTCATGCAGTATCAATATTATCATCCCAACTTTACAGATATGGAAACTGAGGTCCCTGGGAGGTTAAGTGGCTTGTGCCTAAGGTATTATAGGTATTAAGCCTCGGAGGCAAGGTTTGAACCTAGGTTCTCTGTCTCTGGGCAGCTAGGTGATGCAGTGGATAGAGTGCCAGGCCTGGAGTCAGGAAAACTCATCTTCCTGAGTTCAAATCTGGCCTCAGATACTTACTAGCTGCGCGACCCTGGGCAAGTCAGTTAATCCTGTTTGCTTCAGTTTCCTCATCTGTAAAATGAACTAGAGAAGGAAATAGCAAACCACTCCACTAACTTTGCCAAGAAAACCTCAAGTGGGGTCACAAAGAGTTGGATATGACTAAAAATGACTCAACAACAACCACGTATGTCTAGAGTTGGTGCTATAATGACCAAGTCACAATGGATAGCAGAGGGGGTGGGTGAATACCCAAACAATTTAACAGATTTAGACAGGGCCCTATTTGATCTTTACCTAAAGGAAAACCTTAGTAGGCTAGTCAGGGGCCCAGCAAGGACTGCTGCCTGTCTCTTTTCTCACCTAAGGCCCTTAAAAAAAACAAAACAAAACAAAACCCCCTACCATGTTCCTTGCTTCCTAATAATTCTAAGGCTAAGACCTAAAGAGGCTTTCTGTACCTACCAGGACTCCAGCTGCTATGCTGCACACTGCAAGTACCAGGGGCAGGGATCAATGATTGGGGTCCCCCACCTCACGAGTGCCACTCCACTGAATGGAGGGCGCCTCAGTCAAAGGGAAAGTCAACATGCAGACTATCCTGAAGTGGATGGGTGTGAGGTGCCTGGACGACATAAACAAGCAAACTGGCCAGACAGTGATTTGGTTCTAGTGACTTATCACCGACATGCTTAATAATGTTAAAACTCCCCTTTCTAGCCAGGTCAATACCCTCATGCAGTCTCTGCCAGACATCTTCCCCCAGCAGCTTTCATTAAACAGGACACTAGGGAGCTCCAGAAATAATGGAGCCTGAAGAGGGCACTTTGCATCTGTGATGATTTAGATTAAAATTTAATTGGGATTCGGGATGGAGAGACTGTCCTTTTTGAGCCTCTGGTAGGCTAAAGGCTGCCAAAGCTTCTCTGAGCACACAGGAGGGGGATATGTAGGTAGAGGTTTTCTGTTGTGTGGGGAGCCTTGCTCTGTCTTCCTCTTTTCCTCCCTTGTCCCCACTCCCCCTTCCAAAGAATCTCTTTCATTTCACATTCATAGTAAGTAATGATCCTTAACCTTGACAGAAAGGGTGGTCAGTTTTGCCAAGAGTGTGGGGGTCATTAGCTCTTAAGTCCTCTATGGCTTGCAAAGGATTCTTTTGGAGACTGCTCAATTCCAAAGTGGCTCACAGATATACCAATTGACTAAGGCCCAGATGCTGTTGGGCCCTTAGACGAGTCCCTGGAAAGCAGAATGGTAAAAGCTCTTTCCAAACTTAAGCTAGAAGGCAGGACTCTGTACTGACTTATGGGTTGACTGCTGGAATAGCAGTGTATCTAGCCCTTGCCTGGGAGCTGTGAGAAGTTGGGAGTGGCAGAGTAAAGATCTAATGCCCCAAAAATACAGACCCCAAGACCTAAAGAAAATCATTTGGTCTCAAGGGAACAGAGAGATGTTAAATCGAGAGATGAAGAATACTTAGCTGGTAGGGGCAGCTCAGTGGCTCCATGGATAAAGAAAGCTCTGAGTTTGAATCTTCCTTTGGACGCTTACTAGCTGTGTGATTTTGGACAAATGACTTAACAAGCTCTCTCAGTTTGTGACTCGAGGGAAGTACTGGAGACAAAGAGACCATTGCTGTAAATTCACAAATTCTCCATTTGTAGAATGGGGGTAACATCTTCCATGGTGTGAAGATCAAAAGAGGTAACATATATACAGTGCTTTGCGAACCTTAAAAGTTTTATGCAAATACTAGCTCTTGTTGTCATTACTCCAAACTCCCTAGAATAAAGCCCCAGCTGGGTCACATTGCTGATTCTGAGTGAGCTCTCTCTGCTGTTCACATTGAAAAAAAAATCTATAACCCTAAATTAAGTAATCCTGAATGCTTATAGTATTTAGGTCACTGAACAGCAGCAAACACAACACACACATACACATACATACACACGCGCAAGTATGCATGCACACACAGAAGAATCTCACTTTTTAGAATTTCGTGCTTCTAGGTAAAAAGGCCCATGGAAAACTAATGGGAGAAGTGACATTCTAAATCCTTTTGAACCTACTACACTACAAGCAGGTCCAAGCTCTTTCCCCCACACCAGCTCAACCACACACACCCCTGGTGGCATCCCTTGTGTTCTAACTAATTAAGGGAAGTGACAAGGTCAGATCTGCTTTTAAGGAAAATCACTGGCTACAGCATGGAAGAAAGATGGTAAAAGGGAGTGAGTTGAGGCAGGGAGATCATTGCAGTGGGGAGTCACTGCAATGATCTAGGCAAGAGGTATTAAAAAAGAGCCTGAACTACCACAGTAGCAGTGTGAGTAAAGATCTGAGAGGTATTTTGGAAACTGAAACAACAGGAATTGGCAATTGTTGGATACTGGGGTGAGGAAGAGGAAGGTGTCAAGGATAATGCCAAAATTTTGAGCCTGCCTGTCTTCAATAGAAGTAGAGAAGTTTGGAAGAAAGGTGGGTTGGGAGGAAAGAGAATTCTGTTTTAGACATGATGAGTTTGAGATGACATCCAGTTTGAGGTGTCCAATAGGCAATTGGTGATGCAAGACTGAAGTTTGGGAGATGCTAGGGTTACATCTATGGACTTGTGAGCCATCAACATTTTAGTCATTTTCCAGTCATGTCCAACTCTTCCTGACCCCATTTGGGGTTTTCTTGGCAAAGATATTGAAGTGGTTTGCCATTTCCTTCACTGGCTTATTTTACATATGAAGAAACACGGGCAAACATGGTTAAGTGACTTGTCCAGTGTCACACAGCTAGTAAGTGTCTGAGACTGCATTTGAACTCAGGTCTTCCTGACTCGTGGCTTGGTGTTCTTTCCACTGTGCCACCTAACTGCCTGAGCCATCAGTATAGAGATGATAATAAAATCCAGGGTATCTGAGAGGTGACCCAGAGAGACATTGTGTAGAGAGAGAAGAGAAGAAGGTCCAGAACAGAGCCTTTGGGGAACACCCACAGTTTGGGGATATGATCTGAAGGATGAACCAGCAGAAGAGACTGAAAAGGAGCAGTCAGGTAGGAGGAGAGAGAGAGACAGAGAGAGACAGAGAGACAGAGAGAGACAGAGAACTCTGAGTGTCAGAAAGTCCCAGACAGCAAAAAGAGTATTCAGCGTCTACCCAGCCCACCTTCTCATATCTCCCAGACAAGAACTACTCACCACAGTCTATTGAAACAGTCAGCCCAACTGTCAAATGCAGTAGAGAAGTTGAGAAAGATGAAGACTGTGAACCCCCTCCTCCCCACTCAGATGTGACAGTTAAGATAGCACAGTTCACAGAACAGCTTCAGCCAGAGATGAAGCAGGAAGCCAGCCTGCAAAGAGTTGGGAAGGTAAAGGAGAGGAAGTGGAGGCAGTAACTATAGACAGCTTTTTCACTTGGAATTTGGCTGAGAAAGGGAGGAGAGATATAAGATGACAGCTTGAGGAAGGATGTCTGGACCATCTGAAGGCACTAAGAAAGGTGCTGATAGGGAGAGATTAAAGATTAGAGAAAGAGAGGGGGAATGACTGGGGTTGCAATCTGCTAGAGAAAGCAGGAAGGAATGAGATCAAGGGCATATGGAGAGAGAAAGGTTGGCCTAGGCTAAAAGTGCTGCCTCATCTGAAGTTCAGGGACAGGAGAGTGGGAAGGAGGTCAAGATGTACTGAGATGAAGAGAAGGGGAGAAAAGAGAGGTCATGTCAAATGGCCTCAGTTTTCTCAATAAATAGGCAAAGACTTCAGCTGAGGAGGAGGAAAGGGGAAGTTCTGGGAAGTTTGAGAGGAGAAGAGAACATTAAAAGACAGGAAATGGTCCCTACTCTCAAGGGACTTCCACTTCAAGAACGAAGCAGAAGATTGAGAAGGGTTCAACTGATATTCTCTGGTTTTGTTAGAGGTTACTGGAAGTGACATATTAGTCATCTAGTTCACCCCTATGTCTGTGAACCACACTTGCTCAAACCTACCCAGGAAGCCAATCTGCTTCCCAACCTGTGAAATCTCCCCAAAAAGGAGAGAGATTCCCACATTAATATAGTCTAATCCCTAACGATTTAGGAAGTTCTTATATTTTCACCCAATTCTCTCCTGCTGCTGTATAAGGCTTGCATTTCACTGAATGACATTAGCATGCAGAGAATAAGGCTAGGACAGCAAGGGGCATGGCAACTCCTTCAATTCAATATTTACTAATATTTACTAGGAAACACTTGCTATCAACAAGGCACAGTTTCCAGGCTTAATTCCCAAAATACCTTTCTGATTCCTCCCCTCATCTCACTCTCGAAATTACTTGGGTTTTTTTTGGGGGGGGGGGTAATATGTTTTCTCTTTACTTACTTGCCTCACATTTAGTTTCCCTCCAGTAGAATGTAAGCACCCTTAGGGCAGGGCCTGTTTTGTTTTTGCCTTTGTATGCCAAAGGCCTGGTTCTGGGCCAGGTCCAAAGAAAGAGTTTATTCAATTGATTTGAAACTGAATTAAGCTACAGACCCTCTGCACCTCTCAGAACAGTCCCTGAATCCCAGGCTGTGGAAATGCAGAACCCACAGCCCACCTAAAGGCTTGGATCAGATGCCCCTCATTGCAATAGGCCCCCAAAGGAAAGAGCCTTTTCATGGGAGAGCTATAATTAAATAAAAGGTAACAGACTCTTGCAGAAGTGTTTGCTTGAGGACATGAAGCTAAATTACACCCGGATTTGGTCACTCACATGGGGTGGCCTGCCAACTTCTGCAACAGCAGACCCTTATGCCACCACACCAGGGGAGTATTGCAGGGACACCATGAGTGGGGGAGAAAGAGAAGGGGGGGGAAGAGGGGGAGAGAAAGAGAGAGACAGAGAGAGAGAAGAGACAGAGCATGCATGCATGCATGTGTGTGTGTGTGTTGTGTAACGTGTGAAGTTAGAGCAAACAAGTCCCCCAGCTGATGCCTGTCACCTTTCCCATGGGACATCCAGAGTCACAGATATCCAGCTTTCTATATTTGGAGGGTATTCATGTAATAAAGAAAAAGGATGCCATTTTCTTGTCTCTGAATGGTGCCCATGAAAACCAAGCACTGCATACAAGGAGCTCAGTTTAGCCTGAAGAAACTTCATAATTCTGGTCAAGTTTTTAGAGTTGAATCAGAGCTAGAAGCGATGCTGGAGATCACCCAGGCCAGTCCCCAGCTCCTGTTTTACAGATATGGAAAATAGAGGCCAAGAGAGGAGGAAGTGATTTTCCCAAGTTCACCTAGGTAGTAGGTGGGTTGAGTCAGGATGTTCTTTTCACTGTAATATGTTCTCTCCATTAGTTAGTTCTAGGCCCTGCCTCCAAGAAAGATTATAACTAACTCATCTAAGACAACTCCCTTCCTTTTCCTTATGACTTTGTTGACCACTCCGCACCCCCCATACTCTTCTTCCCTCCTGGGTTTTCATAACCCTCTCAGTCTCTCTGCCAGATCCCCATCCACGCTGTATCCTCCGCGCTGGGTTCAGTCTTTCCTTCTTTACTTTCGATGAGTAGCTACAGTCAAGTCAGAGTTTGACAAGTCCCAGGCACGAGGATGCTGTGCCACCTAATATTTTGGACACCGAAAATTCAGAAACGTACCTTTGTTCTTCTTACCCTTTCAAGCTTTTACTCTCAAAATAAGTTGACTTCACCAAGTGGTGAGCTCTGCCTGGGTAGAAGGGAGCCCACTGGGGGGCTGTCTTCCATCCACTCTATGTAGCCTGTATTTACATTAGCATGTAAACTCCTTGTAAAGGCAGGGACTGTTTTTGCTTGTTTCTTTGTATCCCCAGAGCTTAGCACAAGGCCTGGCACACAGAAGAAGCCCTTGACACATATTTGCTGATTGCTCACTTAATTGCTATTTGTGTAAATATCTTATTACCTTTCTGGCTTCTGTTTCCTCATCTGTGAGTTTAGGATTATGTTCTCCCTAAAATCCCTTCCAGTTCCAAATCCTATGAGTTATAAGTCCCCTCCTTCTTTCTGGCCAACTCCCTGTCGTAACCTGCCCCTCTCCAGGCACAGCAAGCAATCAAGCTTTGTCTCTGATAAACCTAATCAAGAAAGAGAAATCAGGACCCCAGGCATCCAGGGTACCAGTCTGCAAAGGCTAGTCTCACAATGACCTGAATCTCTCCCTTACTCTTTACCTAGAAATTCCTTTTGCTAGAGAAAGCCTGGCCAGTTCAGCACAAGGACTACTTAATGCTATTAAAGGACTGAGCTGTTAACTGGACTCAGTGCTAAAAGCTAGTCCTTACTCTGGGTACATGCTTAGCTAGATCTCCTAGCTCCAGGGAATCCAGCCCTTTGCCTTCTGAATTGTTCTCCTTAAAGAACCATCACTTCACCTGAAGCCGACAGCTACTGCCTCTCCATGGTTCACTTTCTCTCAACTTGCAGAACCCAGATCACAACGTGGGCTCACCAGAATCCTTGCCCCATCATCTCTGAATATCCAGTGCCCCACAAGTAGGCTGCTGAATGGCACTGCTGATAGAGAACTGAGCCTGGAGTCAGGAAGACCTAAGTTCAAATTTGACCTCAGACACTCACCAGCTGTATGACCCTAAGCAAGTCATGGTTTGCCTTAGTTTCCTCATTTGCAAAATGGGGGTAGTCATAGCACCTACCTGCCAGAGTTGTTGTGAAGATGAAATGACATATTAATTGTAAAGCACTTAGCACAGTGCCTGGGACAACATTAAGCACTATATAAATGTTAGTTATTATTATTACATTATTATCATTATTGTGTGACCCTAGGCAAGTCACTTTGCCTCTATCTTCCTCAGTTTCATCAACTGTAAAATAGGCATCATCATTGCATCCACCTCCCAAGTAGCTGAAGATCAAATGAGATAATATTTGTAATGCACTTAGCATTAGTATCTACTTAGTACTTATTAGGTACTTAATAAATATTTGTTCTCAACCCTTCTCCCTTGTTCCTTTAAATTATCTTATTTATTTTTCTGTATTCAACATTCACTAAAGTAAATCACTAACACCCTTCTTAGTTATGCATCTGGGCTCCTTGTCTGTCTGTCCCTATAAGTCCTACAGGACAGAGACCATGTCAGTCAATAACAATGCCTACTTTCATCTTTGTACCATGTTGATCTGTGTTACTTTTGTATGAACCCTCGTACAGAACTGTGTGCAGAGAGACAATAAAGGCTTTTTGATAAGGAAAATGTTAACCCTTAAATAGTTGCCTTATTATGAGGGGGGAGGTTCCATTCTCTGGTGCCAATCCCAAACCATCCACACCATCTCATCCTGTTTGATCTTTGATCTCGTATTTCCATCATCCACAGACAGGTATGTGCTGGAGACCTTGCTCTGGTCCTTTTACTGTCCAATGTATCCCAGTGCAACACTTGGGCTGCCCTCCTATTAGTGAGCCTTCTCTACACATGATGGGCCTCTACCTCCATTTCTGGTCCTACGTGTTCTTGAAAACATCATAAAAAGAAAATGATAAATACATGCTTCCAGTGTCTACCTTGGCCCAGCCCAAAATACTTATGATCAGACCATCAGAATGTAGACAACTTAAGGATAGATACTATTTTGTTTAGTTTTTTTTTTTAAATTCTTCAGTGCTTAGAATAGTGCTGGAGGCACATTAGATGCTTAATAAATGCTTGTTGGATTGAATGATTGTGTAAATCCTGAGAAAATCCTGTTCAATGTGACTAACAGCATTTTAAGTTCAAAATGTTTCATTTTTCCTAGGTTGAACTTACATTATTTCAAGTGACCTCAAAAGGATGTGGCAAAAAAGGATCCTTCCTCATTTTACAGATAAAGAAAAAGAGGCCAACTGCCTCCTAAACAATTCTATCTGATACTTATATTCATTGAATAATTTGACTTATCAAATGCTTTTTCATGGATGCATTGTGGTGGCAGGAGCCCAATAAACAAGAGAAGGATAACAAACTTCTGGGGAAGACATAGATGAAAATTACAGATAATCATTGCTAGTGTTAGCTCAGCCCTCAAGTTAGAATTTTGAGTTTTGCTGGGTTTGTGATAACTCTACATATATGGCAACAGTAAACAAAAAATATGTGTATTATACAGTAAGACATTTGCAGCCACATGTGTGTGAAACATTATTCCCATGTAGGATGGCCTGAAGTTTAGAGAGAAAAAACCAGATGGAAGGAAAAAAAAAAACCCAACAACTTGTTAACAGCTAGCAACCTAAGGGTTTTCTTTTCTTTTCTTTTTTAAGTAACATCCTGGGAATGGAGAGAGAGCATTGCACCAGGAGGCTTCCTGTAGGAGAAATAATCAAAACAACACTTTGGAGAGAGTCTCTCTGGCTGGGAAGCTCAAAGCAATTTACAAATGTGGGAATTCTCATACTTTTCCCATATGGGAGTCAGAAAGGGAGGACGAGTATAGTGTTATTCCCATTTTACCAATGAAGGAAATTCGGGCAAAGCTCTCAAATACTACTCTGGAAAGAAAGCCAATTTTGAACTCTAGTAACAATGTTCTAATCTCCAAATTCCTGAAAACTTCTCACCTTGTCCTTGGGGAATATCTGGTATACTGTCGAATGTCTTGAAGTCCAGAGGAAATCAAGAAGAGGGCCAGAAAGAGAAGGAAGGCAGGTTAGCCTCTTGGCTCCTGCACAAAACTGAGGGTCCAGGAGGAAAGTGGGAAAAGGGGAGCAGGTTGTGTACACAATTCCATTACCATCCAAACCCCACCAGGTGCATGCAATTGAACCTCAGTGCTGACCTCAATAAGGAATGACACTTCTTGAAGCTTGAAAAGAGTAGAAAGTCGAGGGAGGTGTGTCTTTCCATTTAATGTCCCAGGAAGGCAATCTTCCAATAGCTACATTGGCATGAGTTCCCCATGAGTTCTAGTAAGTAAAGTCTGAATTTTACTTGAATAATAGGACTAAGCTCCTAATCAAGGCCCTCTACAATCTGCCTTCAACTCACCTAGTAGTGAAAGATGAGACACTGCTTCCCTCTAAATATAAAGTACACCACTTGCCACTCCCCATATACAGTCCATGATTTCCCACCACCATGCCTTTGATAACACCATTCCCTGTGCCAAGAATGGACATCTCTGCCTGTTCACATCCTTAAAATCCCAGTTCAGATGTGACTTCCTACATGAAGCCTCCCTTGATTCCCCACTTCTAGTTATGTAACAGAATATGAAGCACTGCTATGGACACACAGTAGGCACTCTAGATCCACAACCCTACATCCAAGGACCTGACTTCTAGTGATGTGAGGGAGGTGGTGAATGCAGACTACAAAAGTTCCCAGAGATGTATAATACAAAGGAGGGACCACTGGGGGCAAAGGAGAAGAAAACTGAAGAAGGCAGTGAGTATTTTTAGAAAAGGAGAATCAGGGAAGACTTCATGGAAGTGGTAATATCTTTGGTAAGCCACAAAAGACAGGTAGGATTCTGAGAAAGCAGTGTGGGCTAATGTCAGAACATTAAATCTGATGCTGAAAGACCTGACTATCATCCTAGTTCTAACATTTACTGTTTCTATGACCTTAGTCAAGTCATAAATTCTTTGGTCCTAAGTTTCCTCATCTGTAAAATAAGGGTGTTGAATATCTAAGGATCCCACAAATTCTAGGGTAGTGATGCCCTAGTCCTACCTCTGGCCTCCAAGAGCCCTCTGTATCACTCTTAAGTAGTTCTATCCTATCCTTTATTGTAGCTATTTATATGAGTGTCACATTCCCCATTACACTGAAAATCAGTCAATAAACATTTATAAAACATCTGCTTTGTGTCAGGCACTATGCTAAGCACTAGTGATACAAACAAAGGCAAAAGACAAACCCTACTCTCAAGGAGATCACAGTGTAATAGGGGAGATGATATGCAAACAACTATTTACAAACAGGATATACACCCACAGACATATCTACACATACACACATATCTATATACATACACATACATATACGCATGTATGATATACAGGATAACTTGGAAAAAATTATCAGAGAGAAGGTACTAGAATTAAGGGGCAAAGAGAAAGGCTTATTGTAGAAAGCTGAAAGCCCCATGAGGCCATACCCATATCTTATTCAAATCTTCAGATCTCTTTCAGAGTTCCAAATACTGCAGGGTCTTAATAACTGTTGAATTCAACTGAATTCTAAGCTGAAACCTCAGACAAACTTCTTGTAACAGGAACTTGGTCCTCATATAAAGACATAGGCTAGCGTGGGTAGGGGACCGTGCTCCTTAACTCCATCCCCTCTCATTCATTCCTTCTCTGAGGAGTACTATGTATTTAATTCAATTATTTTCATATGTAACCATACCCTGTGAGCTTCATCCTGTTAACAAGCAGTTCAAAATTCTATCCATCACTACCTGGCACCAACTTGCTATGCTTGAAATAAGTTCAAATCCTAAAAAGCATCTTAAGAAGTCCCTCCTTCTAGGGATTCAGGAAACTCTCTTCGAGTCTCGGGATGAAAAGGCTACAATTGGAAATTACTGATCTGTCCCAAGATCTAGGTGACAAGTCTGTGGAAAATTAAAAAAAAAACAAAAACAATCACAAGCACTCATACTAATCATCCCTCTGATTACTGAGGTTCTTTCAATTCTCATTACCACTACCTTAGCTCAGACCCTCATTCTCCATCTCCTGGACTACTAACAATAGCCTGCTAACAGGTCTCCCTTCCTTCCCTTTCTCCAGTCTTAAATCTGTCCTGTGAATCAATGTCAGACTCATCTTCCTAATGCTCAACTTTGAAATGTCATTCTTCTACTTAGAAATCTTCCCTGGCTCTCTTGTTATTGAGTTACTCAGTATGTCCAACTCTTCATGACCCTGTGGACCACAGGACACCAATACTGTCCATGGGGCTTTCTTGGCAAGGACACCAGAGCAGTTTGCCATTTCCTTCTGCAGTGGATTAAGGCAAACAGAAGTTAAATGACTTGTCCAGGATTACACAGCTAGTGCCTAAGGCTGAATTTGAATTCAGATCTTCCTGATTCCAGGCATAGCCCTCTATCCACTCCACCAGCCAGCTGCCTCCCAAAAAAATATCTTAGCCTGATATTCATGACCCTCCCTGATTTGGCCCTAATCTACCTCTCCAGTATGCTGTTCCTCTACTCTCTTCCATATACGCTTACATACAGAGAAGTGACTCTACTAAACAAACATGCTTTCCTACCTCTTGTTACTAATATCTTACTCGGTGTCTGGAGTACCCACCTTTCTCCCATCTTTGGCTTTTGTAATGTT
The DNA here is from genome assembly GCF_900497805.2 of Vombatus ursinus. Classification (NCBI taxonomy): domain Eukaryota; kingdom Metazoa; phylum Chordata; class Mammalia; order Diprotodontia; family Vombatidae; genus Vombatus; species Vombatus ursinus. Next base: position 1,762,652 of record NW_020954594.1, read on the forward strand.
AGCTGTGCTTTAAAAATCTAACTCCAACATCCTTTAATTTTGACCCTGCCCAACCCCCCTCCACCCCCACTCTGATCCTCTGGAGTTCTTGTTTCTGAATTCATAATACTGTATACCCCTCTTAAGGGCTTATCCAATCAAACTAAGGTAGTGTGTGTGTGTGTGTGTGTGTGTGTGTGTGTGTGTGTGCGTAAATTGTATCCTGTTCTAATTCCCTTGACCACTCCATCCACCTTCATCCCTCTTTCTGAGTCAGTATGGTAGGTTTATAAGTAGCCAGTATAAAGGGGCAACAGCAGGAAATAACATAGCAAAGGGGAACCAGGAAGTCACGTACAAAGTATCCCAGAGATCAAAGGAGCATAATTTACAAACTGTGTCATATAGTAACCAAAATTCACATGCTGGTAATATGTGCCGAAGCAGCAGAACGGTTCTTGATCTTATGATATGTAAATCCCAGACAAATTCCAGACCAATGGAATGTCAAAAGGTGCTGATAATTTTTGAGATGATGCAGACATGTTAACTTTAAAGTTTTACTGATAACTTTGAGATGATTGTGCTATATTAATGAATTAACCCTAAGGTGGCATAGATAAGAGTCTGTTACCCCCCAAAACCCTATAAAATGAGACTTTAAACTCCTGCCCTGCCCCTCCCCCCAAGACCTCTTCCATCTCCTAAGTGTCCATGACACCACAGGGCTTTCAACTCCAATCCAAGATTATGTAAATGACTCATACTCTCCCCATCCCTTTCACCACACTTTGTCAGCCTGCCTGCATCTCTTCATCATCCCATTCCCCTCTCCTTTTGCCTCTGTACCTCCTTCCACTGCTTGTCTCTGCCTTCGTATTTTTTTTTTTTTGCCTCCACACCTTCTGTGCTTAATTCAAGTGTGATTGTCATCCATTTCCCAATGCCAGTTGTGTTCCTTCTAGGACAATACTCAAAGAACCAAGCATGCCTGTCTCCATTTCATAATTTCACAATTTCTTAAATTAATGATCAATTCAGTATGGAAAGCACAGTTCCTGGCACATAGTAAGTGCTTCATAAATGCTTGTTTCCTTCTTCCCTCTCCTCCCCATCTTCATTGTAGTTCATTATGTACATACCTTTTCTCCCCAGGAAGCTAATTTCTTTGAGAGCAGGAACTGGGTCTTAGTCATCTTAACCCTTGGAAATTGTACCCTCTCCCTGTGCTGTTGCCCACCAAAGGTTTTAGACCTTCCCTATAAATGTTGACATTTACATAGAGGTGCATCTATAAAAAGTGTTTCTCATTGCTCATTCCATGCCCTCCCCCAAATTTTATGCTCAATTTGGCTGCAATCACCTATCTTACTCACCGTGAGAAATGAAAGAGTTAAATTTCCACATAAGTAGATAAGAAATCAGCACAGACAGGCTAACGTCTCCGTTGGGGGGGGGTGATAACACAATTCTAGGAACATAATGTATGATAGGGGCAGGGCATATAAGGAAGATTGTAACCCAGAAGGATTAGGACCAATCCTGATCCAGAAGGCAGGAGTTAGGCAGTTACTAACTATAAAGTTTGCCCTGACTTCTTTTACCAGGCCTTGACTTCTTTTATGGATTCTTTTGAGAATCGAAATGACTCACTTTAGCCTCTTTAATAAAAAGTCTTTGAGACTCCAGTCTTAGGAACTGAGTCTGGGGTCATCTTTATAACACTTATCCTTGGAAAGAATACTGAATTTATGGTTAACCAATATAGTATCAACTAATAAGTATGAATTAAACTCCTATGTTCAAGGTAATATGTTGGGCACTGGAGATACAACAGTACCTGCCCTTAAGAAGCTTGAGAAGCTTACATTCCACACCACCCCCCCCCACACACACAAACATGTGTGTAGATGTCAGGCAAATAATTTTCCCTCTCTGGGCCTCAGTTTCCTCATATGTAAAATGAAGAGGTTGGACTGGATGATCTCTAAGGTATTTTCCAACTCTATATTCTAAAATCATATAATCATTACAGCTCTGAGAACAAGTGAATTTTAATCCCTTTCTTGAAATCTCAGATCAGAGCTACTCATGAGGAAGAAAATGGAAGAGGACTGAGTTTTCTTTGGGACCAGACATTAATGATTGACCTACGAAATATTCCGGAAGGTTTTGAGAAGAGAAACCAAGTGCCTAGAAAGGCCAATCAGTGAGAGAATTTGCCCTTAAATAACTAGATGTTTTGCAAACCTTACACTAGCTTTTCTAATTACTCTCTGGGCAAAGTCCATTGGCTTCTCAAGGGCTTGTTACTGACATGGTAGAGACAATGTTTAATTCTTAATAGGCACCTTCACCCTCTTCTCCCATCCCCCATCCCCCTGGAGTTAACTGCAAGGCTACTTGATGCCTGGATAAGAATTCTTCAATGAACTTGACTCCATAGATGTCATGTCTGTAAATGTCTTTGGAAGCACCGGCTAGCAGATGGGAAGCCTCAGCCCCTGGGCCTCATAAACCTGGGAAGGGCACCTTGAATGAACACCTGTATGAAGTGTGGGGAGTGTGGCCTGGCCACAGGCTATATTTCCTAAGTCAGACTTCTGTCCTGAAGGGGGGGGGCAGGATTTACATTTGAGAAGGAACTAGAAAATTCTAGTAGCCAGATCTTCAAAGGAGGTCAGCAGGTCATTACAGAGGAAGAAGAGAGAGCATTAACTTCATATAGCAGCAGAACCTTTATTTCTATAAACCCATGGGGCAAATAAGGCGAGAAGGGGGGCCTCTGCCATCCCCACCCCCCAAGAGCCACAGGACCTGCTTGATTCAGCACTGCTGTTCCTTTCTTCTCTCTGGGTCACCCTGCTAAGCCAGGGCAAGACCCCTGGGGGCTGTTGGACTAGGAGAAAGGGCAGAGGAGCTGTATGGGGGAGGAGAAATGGGTTTTGGGGCAGGAGGAACAGGACAGCCACCAGGTTGCAGTGTTGACGATAAAAGATAGAGCAGGGTGCTACTGATCCCCTTATCCCTCCTTCTAGACTGGAGGCAGCACGTTCTAATAAAAAGCAGAGGGGGGCAGCTAGGTGGCACGGTATATAAATCATCAACCCTGACATCAGGAGGACCCAAGTTCAAATCCAGTTTCAGACACTTGACACTTACTAGCTGTGTGACCCTAGGCGAGTCACTTAACCCTGAATGCCTCACCACAAAAAAAAAAAAAAAAGCAGAGGGCAGGGAGTTGGGTCTGGCTTGTGATCTTGGCTCTAGCACTGAAGGGAGTTGTGACACATTGCCAAGTCAATGTACTCCCTTCAGTGCCTACGTCTTCATCTATAAAATGGGGGTGGTGCCTATATCACAGTTCTAATGCTAAAATGAAAACATCTGTGGCATGGAGTACCATATTAATGGAAAGGATTATGATTCTTGGTGATGTCCCTGAACAGAGGGTGCTAGATGAGATGGAGGGGAGGAGGTAGGCTGCCCTTTTCCTCAAGAGCCCTTGTTTTTTTTCCTTGAAGCAGTGGTATTAAATTCTTTTTCCTTAATATCAATAATTTCAAGGACTGACAATGCTATTATACTTCAAAGTTTGCAAATCAATTTACATCAATTATCTTATTTGAACCTCATAACAGCCCTGAAAGTGGGTACTGAAGGCATCATTATCTTTATTTGGCAGATGGTTAAACTAGGGTTCAGACAGGTGAGTAACTTCCCCATGGTCACATAGCTACTGGACACCAGAAGTGGATTCCAACCCCCCCCCCATTTTCCTGATTCCAAATTTAGTCTCTACCTTCTGCCAGTATCCACAGTCAGTCCATCATTCTATACTAGACATGCACCCATCCCCATTACTTGGAAGAATTTCTCAAAGTAAATGCTTTAAATTTTAATTTATTAGTATAGTAGAAATTATAGTGTAAATAATACTAATTTATTAGTAGAAATTACACCAATTTATTCATACAGAATAAATTATACCAATTTATTACTATAAAGCCATTTAAATCATATAATGGTAATGATAGCCCTTTGGCATAGTGGAATGGGTCCTGGATACTTAGAGGACCTCAGTTTGATTTCCAATTTTACCACTTTACACCTTGGACAAATCTCCAACTCCTCAGGGTTTCAGTTTCCTCATCTGTGAAATAAGGAAGTAGGACTTGATCTAGGACCCCAAGAAAATCTGTCTCAATTTCTAGGATCCTGAGGAAGTTAGAAGAGAAAAGAAGAGGGAGTTAACATGCTAATTTCTCCAAAACCATTAACAACCTGAGTATTAGCAAACCAGATGGAAGGGCTCACTGAGAAGCTTCTGACTTTCTGGGGGCTGGAAACAGCCTAAGTCAAAGGGGTCAGTCGGGTCAGGTTTTAGCAGAAGGGGCTAGAAACCAGCTGAGAAGCATCAAGGGCAAAAAGCAAAGAGGAGGCTCCGAGGCTCTTCTAAACAACTAAGTAACAAATTCAGCTCCCACCTCCCCGCCCACACACCACTGGAAATAACTTTAAATAATGCATCCTAGACCTTCTGTAGAACAGGCTGTCTGGTGTAAGGACTTTTACAGGGACAACTATGCCAAACTGTTCCAAAAGGATCCCTTTCCGGGTAATCGTTTTAAAAGCCGACAACTCTCAGGCAAGTTTATTTTGCCAACTCAAAAGCCAGAAATCAGCTCAGTCCCTTCACTACATTTGTTGAATCCCAATTACGGTCAATCCTACTATCAAAAAAAAAAAATCTCCAAGGATTAGTGCCGCTTTCAATTGTTTGGCTTTGGACAAGTTATTTCAAATTTCTAGACCTCTAAACCCTCAGTAAAGTGATGGGGTTGGACTGTTGTTCAATCGTTTTTCAGTAGTGTCTGACTCTTCTTGACCCCATTTGGGGTTTTCTTGGCAAAGATACTAGAGTGGTTTTACCATTTCCTTCTCCAGCTCATTTTACAGATGAGGAAACTGAGGCAAAGAAGGTTATTTGACTTGCCCAGGGTCACACAGTTAGTATGTATCTGAGGCCAAATTTGAACTCAGGAGTCTTCCTGACTCCTGTCCTGGCACTCTATGTGCTTCACTACCCAGCTGCCCTAGGGGCTAGCTGGTATCTAAAGTCCACAACAACTCTACATCTATGATCTCTGTATTGATAGCTTGGGGTTAGGAGGATTAATTTTCTCATCTTTAAAATGGGGATAATAATATTGCCTATCCCCCAGGGTTGCTGTGAGGATAAAATAATATTTGTAAAGTGCTTTACCAACCTCAAAGCCATATATATGACAGCTATTATTATTAGAAAGCACTTTGCAAGCCATGAACTGTTACACATGCATCAATTATTGTTTTAGGAAAAGAATGAATAGCTATTAGAAGGTGTAGAGTCTTTATTTTTGGAGCCATTTGAAAAATAGGAGAGTCCTACTTATTTAGAATTGTTTAACTTTGGCTCCAAAAAGAAGAGATATGAGAATAGACTTCTTTCCTTTGGGAGTGTGTGGGGGTGTGTGTGTGTGTCACACCTATGGGTGTGGAACATTGTATATACTATTGCTCTTGATTAATGTATTGATTACTTTGGTTGAACAATTTTTTTCTTTCCTTTTTTTGGTATAAGGGATGGCTTTCTGGGTAGATGAAAGGAGTAGGATATATTGGGAAATGAAACTAATATAAAAACAATAGACAGCAATAAACATTAATTTTTTAGAAGTGAAAGATACATAAAGACTGGAGTTAACTGTTTTCTCAAAGATCAGGACAACTTCTAAGACCCTATTGCCCCAGGAATTCCATAATTTTATGCTGAACTAATAACCCTATTGCCATTTTTGGATTCCTTGGTGAGGAACTTGACCCATGGTAGAACTGAAGTTTAAGGAGTCAGGGAACAACAGACATACATATTTTTTAATCTGCTTTTAGCAGTATTTTAAAATGAGCTGTGAAGGGGAAATGTTAGGGGAGGGAGGGAAAGAGAGAGAGATGGAGAGAGGGAGGAGATTAAGGGGAGGAGAGGGGGCAGAGAAAGGAAGGAAAACGGGGGGGGGGAGAAAGATGGAGGAGAAAGGAAGGGAGGAAGGGGGGAGAGGGAGAGAGAGGGGGGGAGAGAGAGGGAGAGAGGGGGGGGAAGAGAGAGGGGGGAGAGAGAGAGAGAGAGAGAATATGAATATGGATGGAACAAGAAGTCTTAAGCAAGTAATCAGCATGCTGGGAGTGAGGTGGCTGGTTGACTAACACCTTCTATGAGGGTCAGAACCACCAACAAGTTGGTCCCCGAGAGAACACTGAGAAACTGCAAAGGGTGAAAATAGGTGAGCCACTTACAGTGTTGTTCATGGCGGAAATTAAGTCCACCAGTGGAAAAGTCTCAGTCCCGAAGGTGATATTTCTTCCTCTCCCCCCTACCCCCTTTGCTGTGTACTCAGCACTGGAAAAGCTCTTTGTAGCCACCCACCCTTCTTGACTGTTGGCCCATCACTTTTTACCAGCCATGTAGAGCATTAGTCATTCTCAGTGTTCATCCCTCCACCTAACTTCTGTCAATGCAAGTGGTGGGGGAAATAGTACAAGGTGTGCAAGGGTGGACAAGAGAACCAAGATAGCTACAGGGAAGCCTGCACCTTTATGGCCAGCTTGACTAGTGACCTGCCCATAATGTGTACTTCAATAAATCTCTGAATGGACTCTTTTCAAGATCCTAGCCTCAATCACAACCTGTTTCTCTCTCAATTTGTAGTGAGATGAAATTATCCAGAATTCCAACAGAAATCCACAAAGCTTGATAGCACTAACCTATGACTGGAAACTAGCCTGGGAGGAGACCTTTTTTGCTTGGCCCCAGAGGACATTACCTGAAACAATCTGTAGAAGTTGTAGAAAGGAAAATTTCAGTTTGATTTAAGGAAATACACACACACACACACACACACACACACACACACACACACCCTCCTTAACAAGGAGAGCTCTCCAGAAACAGAATGGGTGACCTTTGGGGAGTGTGAGCTCCCATTCATTGGAAGACTTTGTGTAGACACTGAATGCCCTATATCCAGGACATTGCTGGGAATTCCGGTTCAGATAAGAGCTACACTCAGTTTGACCTTTGAAATCCCTTTCCCCTGGAAGATTTGTGAGGCTTTGAACAAGTACTCGAGTGGACAGGGGTAAGACACTAATCTTTTCCTCTAGATTATCTACATATATGAGCAGCATGGTATGGTGGGAAAAAGAATTATAAGAAGATGACATTTATATTTCACTTTGAGGCTAGCAGAGCGCTTTACATATATTCTCTCACTTGAACACTAGATCTGCAATCAAGTATGACCTGGTATCAAATCTCCACTCTGGCACAAGGTGTGTGACCATAAGCAAGTCATTTAATCTTTCTGAGCCTAAGTTTCCTTCTTCATAAAAAGGACATAATGCCTATAGTACCTACTTCACAGGGTTGGCTGAGGAACAAATAAAAAAATGTGAGGAACAAATGAGAAAATGCAGTTCTGAAACTTCACTAAGGCTGGGTGGGGGGAGTGCCCTGTATGAGCAACAGCTATTATTACTATTATTATTATTTACTGATGCATTTTGTTTTTACAATACATTCTTCACTCACTCCTTCTCTTATGCACTGAATCATCTAGTTATCAATTTATCACAAAAAATGCCAAGGGGAAAAAAATGTTCAGAAAAACCTAAAATATATCAATTCTGTCCAACAGAATAAGCAGAATTCCATACTCATAGTCCTCCAGCTTTGCAATAAAAGGAGGGAGATGCATTTCCTCAACTCTTCTTGGAGATAAGTTTGGTAATTATAATTATGGAACATTTCATTTCATTTAATGCATTTTCTATTTATACTATAGTCACTGTGCATTTTTCCAGTTGTGTTTACTTCACTTTGTATCAGTTCATCTGGACTTTTCTGATTCCATATTTATTATTTCTTACATCACTACAATATTCCACTGCATTCATATACCACAATTCGTTTTAGCTATTCCCCAATCAATGGGTACCTACTTTGTTTCTAGATCTTTATTACCATAAAACATGTTGCTGGGACTATTTCAGTATATATAGGACCTTTCTTTCTATTTTTGACCTCTGTGGGGTATATGTCTAGCAGTGCGCATAATTTCAAAGTGCTTTCCAGAATGATTGGATCAATTTGCAGTTCCACCAGCAATGTATTAGTGCGTCTATCTTCCCACAAGCTGTCATTGTTAATAGCTATAGTGACACTAGCATTTCCTGGCTCATGGGGAAAAAGTTATTTAAAGTTTTGTATGAACCTCCTTCTCTTTGGTCAAATTAGAGCATTGGTTTAAATTTTCTCTATGAGCTGTCACAGCTCTTAAGGGATCTATGTGTTTACTCAAGGCTTCCTAAGGATCAGTGGTCACCTTTAGTGATTCAGCTACACAGTAGCAGCCCTTAATTACTTGCTCCTACACTCCAGACAGGCACATGAATATACTTGGGCCAGCAGCTATAGAAATGGTTGGCTGACAGAGTTATCCTCCTATTAACAAAGTCCCTTTACCAGGCAAGGAGAATCAAACAGAATGCTCCTGTGTTGTCTTTCTTTGAGGCCTTGGCTTTCCAGGCTTCTAGGAAAGTTAGCCAATTTCCTCAATACAGGGAAGAGTATAAGGAATTAGCATTTATTGAGATTTATTGAGAGTACAATTAACACTCGGAGAAATCCAATGCCTTGCCCATGGTGGCAGAGAGAATCAGTGGTGAAAATTCAAAGAGAACCCAGTTTTATTGATCCCTATCCTCTAGGACCCAAACCTCTCTGTGTTCAACTCAATTATCCACCTACATAAAGGGAAAAAAGTGGGCTATGAAGACACGTTAAAGGGGAGGGAGAAGTGGGGAAGAATATCAATCTTAAAGGTGTATAGGATTAGAGTTTGTTCCACCAAAGGGCAGGGAAAGGATCAGCACCTCAAGCCCCATGCATGCCTCCTTGAGTTGATTCCAGACTGCTCTAGAACCTGCAATCAGTCAAACAACAAACATTTATTAAATGCTTACTATGTGCTAGGCTCTGGGGATACAAAGAAGGCCCCTGGGGAGAATAGGAAAAGCCTCCTGCAAAAAGGTAACATTTCAACTGTCTTGAGGACCCACAGATTCCATCCCATACCTAGAGAGGGGCACTGAGACTCTAGTCTGGACATCTAAAAGTTGGAAAGCCCAGCTGGAACCCCTTTGTTATTGAGAACATCCAGAGGGCAGTGAAATAGTCACAAGGCTTAGTATGAGAAAACCTGAGTTTGATGTCAACAAGTTGGCATGTATGGCCTTGGGCAAATTCATTTAACCACTAGCTTCATCTGAAAATGAGGAAATATATAAAATATATGAGGAAATACATAATATATAAGTGTCATAAATATACAAATATAATATTTGCAATAATATAATATTGCTCATATTACTATTTTGTACCTGGTTGCACTCTGCAACTTCTCTTGACTTCACCATGCTCCACTACTGGGATAACGTCATCATTCTGTAAAAGATCGAATCAGCTTCCGTACTCTACTCATCGCTACCCTTTGCCCCTCTGATTGGAGGGTGAGGCCATGAGCTCCAGACTCTCCATTTAAGGAAAGAGTTCAGCTCAGACATCTTCTCATTTCTTACCTGGCTACACTTTTCTGGGATATCTCTGACTTCTCCATTATACCTCCCTCCCTCCATCTGCCCAACTCCCTTTTCAGCTTCCTTTTCTGTGTTGTCTTCTCCCATTAGATTGTAAGCACCTTGAGAACAGTGACTATCTTTTTTATAACTGTTTCCTTGGTGCTTAATTCAGTGCTTGGCACATAGTAGATACTTAATAAATGTTTACTGACTGATATAATAACAATACTTAAAATTTACAAGTCCTGAAACAATTTTGAGAAAATCAAATGGAATCCTACAATCTGGTAGTTACAAAGTATCCTACAAATCTTATCCATGGCAGAATCATGTGAGGGTGCACTGTAGGGGCCTATTCTAAACAGCTCAGAGTTTGGGATTCTGTTCTAAGTCCTGAGCACCAGGCATGAGAACAACGGGTGTATATATAAAGGGCACCAAAAATAATTTTTTTAAAAAGGCTCATGTTTTTATAGCTTAAAAATGTTTTATTGATGCTTTCTATTTTTACATCACAAAATTTTTTGGAAATCCCTTCTTACCTCCCCACACACCTCTATAGAATTCTTCCTTATAACAAAGAAAAACTCAACTCTTCCAAGGCTATGCCCATATAGTCCTCCAGCTTTCTGACTTGAAAAGGGAACTATGTTTTATTATCTGTTCTTTGAAATCAATCCTGGTTTTTCAGCAACTCAGAGTTTAGCCTCCTTCCTTTAATGGATCTTTTTATTTACATTGTTGTAGCCATTGTGCTCCCTGGCTCTCCTTATTTCATCTGTATTAAGGTAAACCTTCCCAAAGTGAAAAGAGGGATGGTTTGAGAATGGAAGTGACTGAATTCAAATCATGGCTCTGCCCCTGTACTATCTGTGGGATGTTGGGCAAGCCACCTTACTTCTCAAGGCCTCTGTTCCTCCTCAGGGGATTCCTAGGGTCCCTCCCAGCTCAAATCTATGAGCATAGGTTTCTCTTAATTCCTCCAAAGAGATATCCAGTATTCCTTACGGCACAAAAGTATTTTCCTATATTCATATACCAGTTTTTTCCACCTATTCTCCAACTTCCGGGTATACACTTTGTTTCCAGTTCTTTGCTATCACCCACAAAGAGTGCTGCTTGCTATGAACACTTTTTTATCTATCAGACCTTGCTTCTGCCTTTGACCTCCTCCGGGTGTATCCTTGGTAAGATCACTAAGTCAGAGGGTTTGAATAGTTTAGTCACTTTCCTAGCATAATTCCAAACTGATATGTGAACCCATTCACAGTGCCAACAACAGCATATTATCTTGCCTGTCTTCCCACAGTCCCTCCAACAATGACTGTTCCCACTTTTGCCAATTTGACTGGTGTGAACTGAAACTGCTTTCATTATTAGTGTGGTTATTAATAGTTTGCAAGTCTTTCAAAAATTGTTCATAATCTTTGAGCACTTATTTATATAGTTTTTTAAAGACTGACAGAAAGTACTTTTCTTACAAAAATCCTAAGAATTGGGTTCTACAAATATTATCCTCATATTTCTGATTTTTAAAAATGCTTATGTTAAATAACTTAGTCAAGGTCAAATAAATAGTAAGTAAAAAGCACAATTGGGATTCGAAGCCAGGAGTGTGTGTGTGTGTGTGTGTGTGTGTGTGTGTGTGTGTGTGCGCGCTCATATACATATATGGATACATATATATATACACACACACACATATATATATATTTATTTATATGTTTACATTATCTTGACATTCATTATAAATGTGAGGATCCTTAAAAGCCTTCTCTGTCTGAATGGGGAGGGGAAAAAGTTGGAAGAAGAGTCAAGGTAGGTTTTTCACAGTGAAAAGATGTATTTAAGGAAAGGCAATAAAGGATTAGGACAGGGTGGGGAACCTGCAGCCTTGAGGCCCTCTAGTTACTCAAGTGTGGCCTTTTGACCGAATCCAAACTTCACAGAACAAATCCTATTTTTTTATTTGTTCTGTGAAGTTTGGATTCAGTCAAAGGGTTGCACTTGAGGACCTTGAGGGTCACATGTGGTCTCAAAGCCAAAGGTTTCCCACCCCTGGGATAGGAAATTCAGATCAGGAAAAAATACTCAGAAAGCAAAGGCATTAGGGAAAGGATCTAGTGGTGGAAGCACTATAAGCTACTTGAGGCAAAGGACTTTGTTCTGTTTTGTCTTTGTATACTCAGTGCCTTGCTATTTTATAAATGCTCATTGGATCAGATTGGAGGAGGAAAACAAAACTAAGAAACTGGGTGGGCCAGAAACCCCTGCAGACTCAGAAAGGAAGATAAATGAAGTAATCAACCTAAATTATAAAACACATGCATACACATATGCTGTAAGAATTTGTATGTGTATACAGTAAAATGTTTGTATTTTAAAATGTATATAGTGATACTATTTCCCTTTTTAGAAGTCCCTAAATCCAATGGATTTCTATGGGGAAAACCAGTATTTTCCCTCTATGGTGTTCAGATCCTGGCATGCACCAGAGTTCCATATGTTGTATGGTAAGATACCAGCATAAACTTCTGCTGGGTGTTTGGATTTTGGTTTAGTGGTTCCCAGATTTAAGAGAGAGAAAAGTGGTGCATGTGTGTATATGTGTATGTATATGTTGGTGGGATGCAGGGAGATGGGGAGAGACATAGACAGATGGAGGGTAGGAAAAAAGGGAAATATATTTCAATAATTATAATGAACTTGCTGATCTATATTTCTCCAGAAAGTCCCATGTTCATTCTTCTCCAGTGATGGATGAGTTTAGACGCCTCAATATGATTGCAGCTCAGCTGAAATTACACCTAGCCACTGAGGGTCTATTGATTCCGAGGCTTTCAAGATGATCTTTGCAGAAGCCCCATATGTGCCCCATTTCATTCTTAACAGACACCAACAGCTAGGGCTGTGGTGGTTCCAAAGGAGCTCAGCCATCCTGCGTTGGTGGTTGAGGATTCAAGGGAAGTACAAAGCCCCTACCCCGCAATTTCCCAGTCAGTCTGCTCAACAAGCTTCTTGTTCCAGCTATAAGTGAACCCCATGGGTCCTTGGAAACTATCAAGGCTCATTCTCAACAAGAATCACCTAGCTCACTTTCTAAGATCCTGGTTGAATGGCAATCAATCAAAAAAGTCACAAGCAATGATTAAGCATCAGTTATGTGCCGTATACTACACTAATTTCTGAGGATACAAAGAAAAGCAAAAGACAGTCAGTCTTTGCTCTTAAGTAACCCATATTTTAATAGAGGAGACAACATGCAAATGACTACATATCAACAAGCTACATGCAGGATGAATGGGGATGATCTCAGAGGGGAGGCACTAGCATATAGTAGGCCCAGAAAGTTTCAAGTTTTCTGGTCAAACTCTTGACTCAGAAATACTTGCCTTCATGATAATCTCAAAATGTATTTATTGAGCTAGGTCTGAAACACTCTTGATGGTATCAGATGCTTTGGTAACGACTGGAGAGAATTTTTGCATCATTACAACATAGAGCTAAAATTAGCAGGGACTGCAGAGGACATCAGTCCAACCCACTCATTTTATAGATGTGGAAACGGAGGTCTAAGTAAGTGAAATGACTTGCCCAAGGTCACACAGTCAATAGTCAATAAACATTTACTAAGCACCTACTACGTACAAGAAATGTGCTAAGCACTGGGGATACAAAAATAGCCCTTTCCCCCAAGGAGTATCATATTTTAATGGAATGTCAGAAGAGGGATGTGCTCCAGCACCCATGTGCTCCAGCTCCCCCAAAAAATCTTTTTATTTAGCTGTGTTAAGAAATTGTTTCCTGGGCTAAGTAGTACAGAGACATTCCAGGACTAAGTGCAGTTATATTTCTGTGTTGCTATTTTTTTTAACCATCCATTTCTGCTCCACAAAGAGACAAATGTTTTTGTTCTCATATTTTACATGGGAAACTGAGGCTCAGAGAGAATAAGGAATCACAGAGGTTTTTAGAGTGAGAAGGGAGAACTGGGTCCTAGAAAGATTAGGCAACATGGTCGTAGTCATACAATGAGGGAGTGGCAAAATCATGATTAGAATTTCGGTTTCCTGACTCCAAGTCTAAGGCTCTTTCCATAGGGCCCCACTGATCCAGCCTTGTTTGTGGGCTGAATGTCAGGAAGAACAAGGATGTTAACCCAAAGCTTTCAGAGCTCTCTCCTCCACTGTCTCTCACTCATTATTTACCTTTAGCAAAGTCAGTTTGCCAAATCTTGGGCTCTACTTCAATACAATCCAAAGTATTAATTAAGCACCTGCTGTATACAGAGTATTATATAAGGCAAGTGCAAAATGAAGAAAAAATTTGTAGGGGGATTTAACAAATACAGATAATGATAATTCACAATATTACATAAGCACATTCTTTATTTGCAAAACAAAGTACTATATTCAGAGGGTATATACTATACCTGGGTGGGGGGGGTGAGAGGGGGAAGTATCAGAAGGAGGGGGAAATGGAAGAAAAATCCAGAAAAGGCTTCATGGAGGAGATGACACTTGAATTCAACAGGAAACAAAGAAAGAAGTCAATTTCCCTCTCTGAAAAGAGGGAACAAAATACCCAACCTTCCCTGCCCCCAGATCAGAACTATCAAGAAATAAAAATGACTGCCAAGCACTTGACATAGCAAATAATCTGCAGTGACAACAGCTTCTATTTCTGTTGTACTTTTAAGGTTTGCAAAACAATTTCTTCCAGCAACTCTGTGAAATAAGTGGTACAAGCATTATTTCCCCCATTTTATAGGTGAGGAAATGGACCTAGAGGCTAAATGATTGACACAGTCACATGCTTAGCAGTGGATAGACAGCTGGGACTAGTCAGGACCTGAGTTTGAAACCAGCCTCAGACACTTACTAGTACTGTGATCCTTGACAAGTCACTTAACTGCTATTTGCCTCAGTTTTCTGAGCTGTAAAATGGGGATAATTATAGAACCTAGTTCCCAGGGTGTTGTGAGAATTCCAGGAGGTAATATTTGTAAAGCTCTTAGCACAGTGTTGGCCCATAGTAGATGTTTAATAAATACTTGTTCCCCTCTACCTGTAAACCCCACAGTAAATATTATGGCTTGAACTCTAAACCAGTGATTTTCCTATTATACAATATTGCCTCATCTTGAAAAATAAGGCTTGTTAAGAACATATTAGAGGAGAGAGAAGTGTTCCTGTCAGAGACTAAGCTAGGTAACTTTCATCCATACTCCTCCATTGCTAACTTACACTTTTAAAAACCCCAACTTCCTGCTGAATGTCAAATCATTTCCCAGAAGCAACATTTGTAGCAACTAGAGTTTTATTAAGAAACAAAATGGAAGAGTGCAAATAACACTATATTCATGTACAATGGTACTCCTTGGGTCCTACAATGAGCAACAGAAATGTTCAATCTATTGTTTAAGTTCAGAAATATATATATGTATACACATATAATCTATAAAGATATATA
>NW_020954594.1:1777802-1789910 GCF_900497805.2 Vombatus ursinus
CACACACACACACACACACACACACACACACACACACACACGAAGAGTCACAGGATCTCAAGAGTTAAGAGGGACCTAAGTGACCATCTGGTCCAACCCAAAGACCTTAGGGAGTAGGAATTCACTGCACTCTGAGGCAGCCCAGCCCACTTTTGGACAGCTCTAATTGTCAGGAAGTCTTTCCTTCCATCAGTCCTAAATTTGCTGTCTTGCAACTTTTAGACACAGTTTCTATCTTCCTTCTGAGAACAAACAGTAAATATCTAATCCTTTTTCTGTATGATAGCCCTTCAAATACTTGAAGTTAGTAATCCCATCTCTCCAATTCTTCCCTTCTCCAAGCTAAATACCAATCAATCAATCAACATTTGTTAAACACTTATTACTCAACAGGCACTGGGTTAAGCAGTAGGGATACAAAAAGAGGCAAAAGATAGTCCTTGCCCTCAAGGAGCTTACAATCTAATGGTCACGATGACACACAAATATATATATGTATATATATATGTACATATATGATAAATAGAAAATAACTAAGAGAGAGGAGAGACTAGAATTAATTAAACACCCCCAATTCCTGCGATCTGTCTTCATGCCTTTCATTTAGGTCAAAAGCCCTGGTTTGGACTCCTACCTCTGACCTAGCTGTTTGACCCCAGGAAAGTTACTTAAGTTCTCTGATCTCTTTTCTGATTATGAAAAGGGTTAATATTTGTCCTACTACCTACCTCACAGGGTTGTTGGGAGGAAAATACTTCAAAAACTTTAAAGTACTGATAAGTTATTTTATTTCAATCTTCCTTTAACTCCATGATACTAGAGACTGATGGTAGGAAAAGACCTACTGAGGTCATTTAACTCATCTGTTTGTTGAACTGATGTTCTCATCTTCTAGGAGATATAGTCTGGCCTGATCAGGCAAGACATGAGCGTCCAGTACAGGGGTGGGGAACCTTCCTCCTCCAGGCAGCAGTTTTACAGAACAAATCCATTTGTTTGTTTGTTTATTTATGGCTGGGCAATGGGGTTAAGTGACTTGCTTAGGGTCACACAGCTAGCAACTAGTAAGTGTCTGAGGCCAGATTTGAACTCAGGTCCTCCTGAATCCAGGGCCGGTGCTCTATCCACTGTGCCACCTAGTTCCCCTAACAAATCCTTTTATTAAGGAGATTTGCTCTGTGAAGTTTGGATTCAGTCAAAGGGCCGAACTTGAGGACCTAGAGGACCACACGTGGCCTAGAGGCTGAAGGTTCCCCACCCCTGGTAGGAGCTCTCCAGGGAAGGAAATTCCAGTATCTCCTTTGGTAGCCCACTTCCATATCTTAACAAGACATGAAATTTTAACAGAAAAACAAGTGTGGGCACTGGTTTTGACAAAAGTCTAGAACAGAAGGGGATGTTGAAATGGAATCCCATTGGGATTGTCCCACTGCTAAAATGCACCCTCCTCTCTGGAAGGAACCTTGAAGCCCACCCCAAGCTTGCAAAGTTCTCCAGGGCAGCTCTCCCTTTGGGATAGTTATTAGGACTCCCCCCTCCTCACCGTGGCTCTTCCTATCAACTACGACTCTCCAGAGGACTTTGAGGACAGCCCAGCCATCTGGTTTCTGTACAATTGGCCTCAGTACATTGCACATAAATTTATCTTCCAGCTCCTTCACAATGTACACAGCTGAATTCGACTGCTGACTTTGGTGCTTGTTCCCCATATCTGAGAAGAACAGATTCAATTAAAAAGTAAGTAACAGATGCTGCAAATCACTCCCTCATTTTGAAAGAAGTTGATTTTTTTTCCAAGTGGCCCAAATTGTTTGATGATGAACAGCAATGCAGGGGAAAAAAAAAAACCTAGTGTGACAACTTCAAAATTAGTGCAGACCTAGGGAGAAGCTGTGGGCTTTCCTTCTTAGGTGGTCTTAAAAAAACTAGGTCTCATCTCTGTTCTGGCAGAAGTAGGATAGGGAGCTTGTCTAGATACAGACAAATGAGCCAGAAGGGTCCTTTCAGATTTGACTTCCTATATGTTCCCTGCTTTGCTCCCCACCTCCACCCCACTCCATAATATTCTTAGTTCCATTTTACAGATGGAATAATAGAATTACAAAGTAGAGAAAAGGAGGAGGAAACAATTTATCTAAGCTCACACAGGAAATTAATTCTTTCAGGAAACCTCAATCCAGTTGTGTTGCCAGATCTGGTTGTTTTTATTAACTGGAAAAAAGGAAGATTCTTTTTTTTAAAAGCAAAAACTGTGGGTAGGGGGTAGGGGAAAGAAAACTTGGGATACTCAATGGGGGTTTCTCACCCCACAGTCTTTAAAGGCTCAGATGGTGCTCTTCATAGCTCACCTATCACAGGGTCTCAAATTCTAGTCAACATCCTACCCCTCATTCCAGTCCCTAGCCAACCTAGCCAGACATTAGGGCATCCCTCCTGTCATTAGTTACTTGTGATAGGACCCATATGGCCAGGGAGGGGGAAAGGAAAAAGGAAGGAAAGAATTGCATTTTTGAACAAACTCCAAATGTGGTTGGGGTTTTGTCTTTTACTTTTTCAATAAGCTGATCAAGGGTTTCAGGGCCTGGTCAGGGGATAGGGAAAACCCATTAAAAAATAAAAGCCTTCTGCAGAGAAAGACTGGAGTCAATGACTGAAGGAAGCTATAAAGTTTCCCTGGAAGACTCTGTAGGGAGAGGGGAAGAGAGGGGAAAATCTTTCTGGAGTAGGCTAAGAAGAGCCCTGTCTGGGGGCAAGGGGATGTGCTAGATGAACAATTGAAGCTTTTTCCGTTGTGTGAATCTTCTCCTCCCCTACCCCCATCACAATCATAGATTTAGAGTTGGTAGAAATACTAGATCACCTAGTCCTATCTCATTTTAAACCCTGGAAAATAAGCCCTGAGTGGTGAGATACTCGAGGTCACAGTAGGGTAGCTGTTGCAGAGCCTGGATGAGAATGCAACCCAGATCCCTCCTAGATGCTAGCTTACTCATCCAAATGATGTAAATGGAATTTTTAAGAGGTGAAGCTAATTGGGGAAAAATTAAATATTATTTTTAAAAATGAATGGAAGGAGTGAAGTCCCAATAGGAGTCAAGAGTCAATCCATATAGGTTGCATTCTTCCCAACTCCAATACATCTCCAATGGTTTCTCTACCACTGGAATGTAAACTCCTGAGGGCAAAGGCTGTTTTGTTGATTTTTTTTTTTGTCATCATTATATTCCCAACATCTCTCATTGGTGTTTGGTGGGGCAGCTAGATGGCACAGTGGCTGGGCCTGGGGTTAGGAAGACTCATCTTCATAAGTTGAAATCTGGCCTCAGACACTTACTAGCTATGTGACCCTGGGCAAGTGACTTGACCCTGTTTGCCTCAGTTTTCTCATCTGTAAAATGAGCTGGAGAAGGGAATGGCAAACCACTCCAGTGCCTTTACCAAGAAAACCCCAAATGGGGCCACAAAGAGTTGGATACAACTGAACAACAACAAAATACAGTAGATGCTTAATAAATGCTTGTTGAATTTAGTGGAATGTCACTTCCCTTCCCAATCTCAAAATACAGTCTCTCTTACCAAGGAATACCGCACAGAGATGGCACAGTAGAAAGAGAACTGAACTTGAAATCAAGGAAGACCTCAGTTTAAATCTTTCCTCAGACACTAGCTGTTTGAATAACCTCTGCCTGCCTCAGTTTCCTCATCTGTAAAATGAGAAAAATAATAGTACCTGCCTCTGAGGGTTGTTATAAGGATCAAATGAGATAATGTACACAAAACACTTTGTAAATCTTAAGGCAATATATAAATATGCTAGGGGAAAAAAATGATGAGAAATAGGGAGAACCAGTCGACCAAATATATATAATTTATTGCTTACCACTGCAATTGCCAACCTGCACACTCCCTTCCAACTAATCTAACCTTTCTGTGGTACTCACCTCCCACACTCTCACACCCTGCCAGGCCCTGAGCTTCTGCCCACATTGTACCATGTACATGAAACAATGCCCCTCCTTACCAACTGCATTCTGGCTTCTCTCCTCTCATTTATCTGGAGTTCAAATTAATTTCCACCAAGAAGCTTCCTCTATAATTATCTGAACCTGGTTTCTCATTAGACAGTACATTCTTTGATACACCCCTCAATGACTTTTGTGAATAAGGCATTTTCCTGCTCCTAATGGTACTTCTGTCAGTCCAGGACTCAGTTTTCATAGGATTGCAAGCTCCCTGAGATGGGATAGTTTTGTTCCTTACTCTCTTCTATCTGCTTATGTTCCAGGTAGAATGTAAGCTCCTTGAGGATAGATACTGTTTTGGGTTTTTCCCTTTGTAGCCCCAGCACAGAGCCTAACACAGCACTTAATAAATGTATTCATTGGATTGAATTGAACCCTTTGGGAAATCAGTAAATAATCAGAAGACCAATTAAACCAATTAGATGTCCAGTCTGGGTGATCACCAATTGAACCAATTAGATGTCCATTCTGGGTGATCTTCTGTAACATGCCCTTGTGGGCTTTCCGGGTGGTGGTTTGTGGTGAAGAAAAGTCTCTAGTTCAGAAAACCCTGGACAAAATATTATCAGTGAGGGGCAGCTAGGCGGGGCAGTGGATAGAGCACTGGACCTGGAATCAGGAGTACCGGAGTTCAAATCCAGCCTCAGACACTTGACATTTACTTAGCTGTGTGACCTTGGGCAAGTCACTTAACCCCATTGCCTACACACACACACACACACACACACACACACACACACACAGAGTAAAAAAAAATATTATCAGTTAGTTCTCCACCCACATGTATCTGAAAAATTTTAAGTCTTCTTTCTCTTTCTATAAGCTCATGACCAAAGCTAAGCATCAGAGTTAACTAGTAAGTGTTGAATTTTTATTTACTCTCTTTTAATAAAGTGACCCAATAGGTTCACTGTGCTGGAGAAAGGGAACTATACTCCATCCCTAACTTTCCTATGCTAATTGGCAGAATTATAAGCTTACTCATCAGATAACCTACTTGATAAGAGGCAGTCAGGGCTCATTAATATTCATTTCAGGAAATGGGCTCAGTCCCTACCCTCATATACCTTCACCACTGATACACTTTCTGAAACCTCAATTATTAGCATATTTATTCCTGTGATTTCTACCCGAAGACTTTAAAAAGTGAAAAAAAAATTTCACTGATGCCTTTCGTTTTTATACACCTGTCAGTTTCTCAGGCACTTATTAGCTGTGTGACCCTGGGCAAGTCACTTAACTGCTGTCTGCCTCAGTTTCCTCATCTGTAAAATGGGGATAATAATAGCACCTACATCCCAGGACTGTGTTGAGTTATATTTGTAAAGGGCTTTGCAAACTTTGAAGCACTACATAAATGCTAGCTATTATTATTATTATTATATTACCCTCCTCTCTACCCTCAAGTGAGGCATTCCTTATAATAAAGAAAAACAGTTGAGCAAGAAGAGGGAGCACAGAGATCTCATTTGACACTGTATTCAACATTCTGACCCAGTGGTCCCTGACAGGAGAGAAGTAAGTATCAGACATTAAGTTACTTTCTGGGACCCTTTTTTCAGCCAGTCAGAGTTTAATTACTCAGTGATTTTGATTTTACAACTAATTGATGGTGTATATTGTTCTTCTGGTTGACTTACTTCATTCTGCCTCAGTTCAAACAAATCTGCCTGAGTTTCTCTGGAATCCTCCTGTTCATCATTCTGGATACCAAGTATTCTGGTATATCCGTAGGCTAAAACTTGTTCATCCTTTCCTCCATTGATGCAAACAGACTCTGCTTTTAAGTTCTCACTACCCTAAAAAGTGCTGCTATGACTACTGTGGAATACATTGGTCCTTTGTTTCTGACTTTGACCTCCTTGGGATATATGCTCACTAATGGGACCGATGAGTCAAAGGGTCTGAACAATTTGGTCACTTTTCTTACATAATTACCAATTGTTGTCTAGAGCAGTTGGGTGAATTCACAGCTCAGGCAACAATGTTTTAATACTGATGAATTCCCACAACTGGTGTATTCATGCATTTTGGGGGTCATCTTTGACAATTTGTGGCACATGAGGCTTTCAGAGTTATTTTAATTTGTATTTCTCTTATTACTAGTGATTTGGGGCATGGTGGTGATATTTTGAAATTCTCTTGAAACCTGTTCATATTCTTTGCCCATTCATTTGGGGTTCAGTTCTTTTCAAAATGGACAAACTTCTGAAAAGGCTAAGTCATAAAGCCCCTAATACTGTAGTATGAATTAATCTTTCTAAGGCTTTTGCTCTGAAATAAGAAAGATCAAAGCAGTAGAATAACCTCCACAGTTCATTCTGGTCCCAAAAGCTTAAAAAACCTATGTGTATATGAAGTTCCTAGTGGGAAAAAGCGGTCAAGACAAAGAAAGGCAGACCAAAGGTGAAGACAAATTGTATCTCTGTCACTATTTGACCTCCATCTTCCTCCAGCTATAGTAGTGTTTGATGATTTGAATGGACACTCCATTCCACACAAACCAGACCCTTGCCATATCTGGTTGGCCCCATTCTCTGGGGTCCCAGCTGGAAGAAGGCCTCCTTCACTGTAGTGAGTGTTTACTGAATCTTCTATCAGGAGCTTGGTACCTGAGCATACGAATCAGTGGTGATAACTCACTGGAGTTTGGAAAGAGTCCTGGACTTGGATTCAGAAGACCTGGGCTCACAGCTGATACTTGTAGCTGTGTGATTGAGAATCACTTCTTTTATCTAATTACCTCTCACAGTTCTATTGTATGGAAAACATTCTGTCAGTCTTCAGGTGTTAGTGAAATGTAAGTTATAAAGGTCACGGGATTATAGATTTAGAGCTGGGATTGTAGAGATCATCTCTAACTCGAACTCTTAATTTTACAGATGAGGAAACTGAGGCCCAAAAAAGTTCATTGACCTACCCAAGATCACACATATTGTAATTATGGTTCTCACAACAAAATGTAGCATATCCAGAAGCTGAGACAAGTCTGATGAGGGATGGGGATAGCTGATAACTATTCTTAGGCATCTGATTACAGATCAGTTGTTCAAATAGGAAAGGAGTTTTAACTGCAAAGGGAGTTTTAGGTGAGATAAAAAGCAGAACTTCCCCACAAAGATGGATATCAAACACTGGAAAGGACTACAGAGGAAAGTTTTGAAATCTCTTCTTTTTAAGGTAGGGGAACAGGAAGTAGCCCTTTAAAAACAGGAAAGGCAACAGTGTGAGAAGGTATAGGTATAGGCCTATCTACAGAAGGGGGATAACAGTTCACACTTAATGATCTCCCCTTAAAGTTTACGAGAGAAACAGCTGACATCCATTTGGATTTTTTAAAAAAATCAGCTTTAGGATGAGAAAGTAAACCATAAAGCAGTGCAATGGACCCGGGTTCAAATTCCACCTGTGATACATACTGCCTATATGACCACAGACAAGTCACTAAACCTCTCAGTGCCTCGGGTAACCCTCTAAGATGATGAAATTGCCTTCCTGATCTGCACAAATGGAGAGAATTTCTGCATCAGGAGTTTCCTATATCAGTGTAATCTTAGGTCAGGACTCCCAAACCCTACAACAGTCTACCAAAGACAAAATAACTTCTTATCCTTTCTGAAGTGGTACTGATTAAAGAATGGAACCCAACAACCAACTATTCATCCAGGGGAGGTAGAACAGATGAGGTTTTTTAATATTGAAATTGTTAGAAGTTTTCTACATCCCAGAAAATTGATGGTGCAGCCTTCTGCTTGGTCTGTATACAGAAACCCATGTCTTTGACGGGGAAACTCTCTGACTTTGGACAGCTGGTGAATCAATCTAGAAGATTAATACCTCTATTATTGATTCTTAGGCAAATCAGTGAAAGTGCCCCCACACCTCAGTTTCTACCTCTAAAAAGAAGGTGTTAGACTAGATGTCCTTTGAGGTCTTTTCCAGTTCTTTATTGATGGTCCTATGATGAGAATATTTTTGGTGTAGCCCTGACTGGAAGTGGAGGGAGAGAGGGAAGAAGAGGTAGAATCAGTGACCTTTTGGGTATCCTTTGGCCAGGACTTTTTATTATGCAGTCTGGGATGCCATGGTTAAGAGTATTTCCCCTTCCCACCCCCATGTTCCCCAAGTAGAATGTAAGCTCCTAAAGTGAGGAGATTATTTCATTTCTGACTTTGTATCTTTAGCACCTAACACTGTACTTTACACATAGCAGTCACTTAAATGCTTGCTGAGTTAAGCTGAATTCTTCAGGTCCAAAAGCCCATGGTTTAGACATGTGGAAGGGTAGTACACATATAAACACCCATGGACATACCCTGAAACATGCACTGTAGGAACACGTGGGCTTCTGCTGTGAGAACCAGCAGTTCCCTATGAGAAATCTATAAGCCACAGGACCTAGAACAGGATGCAGATTGTACATGCTATACCTTAACAATAGCTGTTAACAAAGCTGCTTCTTCAAATTTTCAACCGAAGTGTCCCCTTCCCTTCACATGACTTTGCCCTCTCCCAGCCTTACCCCATACCCCACCAAGTCTAGCAGATATGCAAGCAGAACTGTGGATTTATCCAATTATATAAGCCACCAGAGGATAGTGGCAGAAGAATATACCTTTTTTTGAAGGCTCCTTCTTCAGCTTGATTCTGAGGAGGGCTCAACCTCCTAAGCAACCCCCTGCCTCCTAAGGGCCATTCCCCAAGCCACACCCTGTCTGAAAGCTGCATTCTGGAGTTCAGCTTCCATCAAGAAGAGAGAAAGATTTCCATTTGGTTCCAAAGTGACTGACTTCTGGGGCCTCCAGAGAAATATAGCTGGGGCAGCAAGTGGCCTGGGCCTAGCCATCCCCCCTTACCAGATCTAAGATTTGACTTGATGATAATGATTTTCTACCTGGGAAGAGGGAGAGGAGAAGGTGTTCAGTAAACTACTCTCTCCACAAATGAAGGGAAATGGCCTCTGAAGGCAGACGGAGTCCAGGTGTTTTCATTGTAGAAGATGACTTCACTGTATTGAACTTGCAGTCCACTAAAACCCTTAGGCCTTTTTCAAATGATAATACCTGACATTTAAATAACACTTTGAAGTTTGCAAAGCATTTTATGTACATTTTCTCTTTTGAGTCTTACAACATCTTTCAGGGTAGGTGCTACAAATGTACCCATTTTACAGATGGGTAAACACACTCAGGCACAACTAATGTCAGGAGGCAGTATTTGAATCCAAGTCCAGCACCCTATCCACTAAACTGTGCTGCCTCTCATATGATCTTTCTTGCCACATTCCCCTGATCCCCAAATTCCCCAAATTCCACAAATCCTAAAGCTGATTTTTTAGAAAACTCAAGTATAGGACTTTATGATCTAATAGGGATAAAAATATCTTGTTGGATTCAGGGCATCATATAATCATTTCAGTCTGCTGAGATCTTTTCAGATCCTGATTATGTCCTCCTTCCCAGTTTCATGTCATCTGGAAATCTGATAGGCATGCCATTTGTGCCTCCACAAAAATCACTAATCAAAATGTTGGGCAGAGCCAGACCAAGCACTGAGTACTGTGGTATTCTATCAGAGATTGCCTCTAGGTTGAAAAGAATCTATTAAGCTATTAAGCTTTGTGGGTCGGACTGGTTTTGAATTCCTGTAACTGTACTATTGTCCAGCCCTCACTGGATCATAGGATTAAAGCAGGAGAGGGGCCTTGGTGATCAAGGATTGGAAAACAGTTCCAGAGACTAGGAATCCAATGTGTTGAGTTTCCAGGAGATAGAGACAGTGTTTGGATTGAGCCAAATACTCACTCTAACTTAGTTTCTCCTCTAAGTGGTGTTCTACACTTGTTAAATTGCTAGAAGTGTGATTCATGCAGAGAGAAACAATGGTCTATGGTCACAAAACCAGTTGTTATTGCAGGGTTCAAATTTGTGACCCTGGTTGGTCTCTTTATACACCATGTTCTTACAAATGGAAGCAAAGCAAAAAACTATTTAATCCTTGTGAAACCACTGGCCCCTAATCTAGGCTACCTTCCTACCACTGTCCAGATTCCTTGACTTGTCTTAAAAAGCCATATCTCCCTCTCCCTTCCTCTCTTTTTCTCTTCTCTCTGTCTCTCTCTCTTCCTCTCTCCCCTCCTCCTCCTCTCTCTCCCATCTCCTCTTTGTCTCTCTGTCATATCTCCTCTCCTTTTCTCTCTCTCTCTCTGTCTGTCTCTCTGTCTTCCCTATCCCCCTTTCTCTCTTTAGCTTCGTTGAAGTTAAACTAGATGCCCTGTAAGGTCTTTTCCAACTCTAAAACCCCATGATTCTAGCTGTAATCTTAGGTAAGTCACCTCACCTCAGTTCCTTCATCTGTAAAATTAAGAGACTGGACCAGACAATATTAGTTCTAGAGCCCATGGTTTTATGACCCAGTCCATCATCTGTCTCTACAAAGAACTTCATAAGCATTCTTCCAAAGCCTTCCATAAGAGGAGTCATTTAATCTTTTCAATTTTCTCTAGAGGCTGTGGCTCCACAACTCACTCAGGTAAATCATTCTAATGTGCTGCTGCTCCTTCTCTCCTCCCCTCCCCCTTTATCATATATCTTGCCTTCTTGTTTCAGCCAAAGCCTCCTCTGTATACCACCCTCCCTGGTAACCTTGCTCACTAGTGACATTTCACTCTGGCAGTATTCAGCAGAGGGAACAAGTGAGGGTGACTTCAAACGGAAAATAACGGCCTTCTCCCAAGCTTTTTCAAAAGCAGACACCTAGGAGGCTATGATTCAGAAGCCCGACCTTTCTGTTCACTCAGACTATTCAACGGCCAGGTTCTGTCATCACAGGCCAGAGACAAACTTCTTTCGCTACTCACAAGAAAGGTCAACCAGCAGCATGACTCCCTTGCAGCTCCCACACAGGCTACGAAGTATTTGTTTCTGTAGGCAAACCTTTGTTGTAGCTTACAAGGGTTACTTACACTACAAGTTCTTTAATGAGTTTGGGTGGTTTTTTGAAAGAGAGGAGCGGTTAGAGTCAAGGAGAAAGAGATATGGGAGGTGGTGGCCTTGGCCTGGGGAAGCCCTTCTCAACCAAGTTGGAATAAGAATGCCATTCTTTTGGGAGGTTAACATCCCCAGGATGCCAAGTGACTAGACTGAATTTCCATGGGCTCAGATCTGAATACACTCTTCTCTGCCCTGAGAGGAAATAGGCTGTCCCGAAGACTGCTGAGCAAATGCCAGACCAGCCTCCGGGGTAATCTCCTACTATACTGAGAGCATTTGGAGCTGCCTTGGACCTAACTCTTTTGTATGTCACCCACAGACTATTGAGTTTATAGTTGGAAAGGTAATAAAGGTCATCTAGTCCAATCCTCACATTTTACAGACTTGGAAAACAACTTTCATGGAAAGAACTTACTTAAGGTCTCACGTGGGAGGCATGTCATAGAGCCAGGATTTGAAGAACCCAGGTCTTCAAGGTAAAGGAAACTTTATTTAGACTCCTTCAAAATGTAGAAATTTAAGCCTAGTAGCACAAAAAAGTTATGAAAGCATGGCCTTGGAGTCCAAAGACTCAGATCTTAAATAGTAGTGTTATTACTCTCTAGCTCTGTGACTTTGGACCAGACTTCACCTAAGTAAAGTTTCCCCATCAATAAAATGGCATACAAGAGTCAGCATACCACAGTGGATAAGAGAGGTAGTTTCCAAGTCAAGAAGACTTGGGTTCAAGTCATTCATCTGACTGACCCTGGGGAAGGTATTTAAAATGCCCAGTGTTGCAGGAAACCCTCTAAAAGAGTAAGTTGATTAAGAATGTAATTGCAGAACAGGGGCCAATTTATATAGAGGGAAATTAACTCATTAGGCATTCCCAAGACCTAGCATAGGTCCTGGCCTATATATCCTGAGGTTAGGATATAGTAAGCACTTAATAAATGCTTGACTATATCTGTATCTCTCTAATATGTATATCTCCACCTTCAGTGGGAACCACGCTAACTGGCCGACCTGACTGGTCTGTGACATACATGTCCATTGAAGATGTATGTGTATGGATCCCTATTCCCACCAGTACAGACTGTCACAGGCTGTGC
>NW_020954594.1:1789933-1804001 GCF_900497805.2 Vombatus ursinus
CACACACACACACACACACACACACACACACACACACACACACAAAATAATGGAGTGTTAGGCTTGACATTAGAAAGACTTGGGTTGTTCAAATCCCATCTTTGACATTTTCTAGCCATGTGACCATGTGTAAGTCACTCTCCCTAAGCCTCAGTTTCTCCAACTGTAAAACAGAGATGTATTACCTATAGTACCTACCTTTTAGGGTTGTTAAGAAAGTTAAATATATATAAAGCTCTTTGAAAATGTCATTGTCAGCTATTAGGTAGAACACTGGATTTGGAAACTGGAAAGCATGAACTCAAATCCAGCCTCACGCACAATCCTCACACACAAACTCTACAATCCTGAGCAAATTGGGTAACCTCTCTCAGCCTCAATTTCCACATCTGCAAAATGGTGTCCCCACTGAATATTACTACCTATCTCACAGGGTTGTTGTAAGGATCAAATGAGATAACATATGTAAAGTCTACTCTACATTTTCTTTGCCTGGTTTCAATTCCAAGGAACAAGATGAATTTGATGAGGCAGATGTAAAGGGTCTTATCAGAAAAATATGTGGCCCCTAAAGGAGAGAGAGGGATAATGAAAGGACAGTTCAGTTGTTCCATTGATTAGGAGAAATCAAGACAAAGCATGGTAGGGGATCTCCTGGGGAATTTGTGGGAACACTTGGATGAGAGGGTTGGCATGGGTAAGCATGGATGAATTTCCATCTGCACTTTTAGAAGGAATGCCCGCATTGTTAAGACCAGCAGCAGTAGCAGTAGTAAAATAACAACTAATAGTTACATAGTATTACAAAGTCTAATCCAACCCAGTAAAGATTTATTAAGTGACTACCATGTGCTAGGTACTTTGCTAAGTGCTGGGGATACAATTAATAAAAAGAAAATCCCTGTGCTCAAGGAGCTTACAGTCTAATGGGGAGATACAACACACAAAAGGAGACAGGAGGGGCGGGGAACGCAGAGGGTTCCTGGTGGTGAGATCCCCTGCCATGCTTTGTCTTGATTTCTCCTAATCAATGGAACAACCGAACTGTCCTCTCTCTCCTTTAGGGGACACATATTTCACTGATAAGACCCTTTACATCTGTAGCATCAAACTCAAACAGAAATGCATTAATAATCAAACATTAAATGTTGCATAAGGATCCCTGGGGACCACAGATTGATTAAGAAAACCACCAATTATACCCCTCCCCTCTTCTTCTCCCTCTCCTCTTTTGACACCTCCGCTTCACACCATTTCTACTGCACAATTCTTTGTACTTAATAACCCCTGAGACAAGGTAAAGAATGTACACAAAGTATTCAGAAAATGTTAGCTACATGAAAGAAAGTTTCGAGTGCTAACATCACATCCAGTGCACAGTAGTACAGTACAGAGCAGGTGCTCAATTCATGTCAATAAATATTTACTGAGTGCCATGTATGTACAAGTCACTCTACTAGGTGCTATGACAGAAAGCTTTTAAAAAGAGCCCATTCTACTGGAAGATACAACACACAAATAAGCACAAGGAAAACTGAGGCAGGAAATCAAGAAAGACTTCCAGGAGGAGTGGCACCTGAGCTGAACCTGGAGGAAAGACAAGGATTCTAAAAACCTTTTTATTCCTCCTACTCCCCTTCATAAAGTATGTTCCAGCCAGATTGAACTGCTCTCTATTTCCCAAACACAAGAAGACTCCATCTGCCTCCATACATCGCCACAAGCTGCTACCTCTCAGAATCCTAACCGTTCTTTAGTCTACTCTAAACGAGGAGGGCGTGAGACCAGATGACCTGGAAGGTTCTTTCCAGTTCTGCATGTGTGATCCTATACCACCTGCTGAACCCAGGCAGCGGCCCCTACTCATCACCACTGCTGGCCTGGCCTCAGGAGCAGAGAGGGGCCAAGATAGGAGGAGGGAAATGAGCTATGGGGATGGACAGGGATTTTCCCTGCTGCCCATGAACTTCTTCCAAGGGGTGGAGGGGTTAGGGCAGGGGATCTACTCAGTTTATTGGGAAAGAGAAGAAAGAGGGGATGGAAATTCCCAATGTCATTGGAAGAGGAAAGGGGAATTTCTGAGGCTGTTACAGCTGTCGGCCTATTACCAACACATAACAAAGGACAGAAGAAAGTGAGGCAAAAATGGATTTGTTCTCAAACATACTCGGGCCTATGTTGTTATCAAGAACTTGCCTAGGTAAAGATGTTTGGTTGGGATTTAGAAGGAGAAAAAGCTGTTGATACCAAATGGGAAGCTATAGGGCTACCCTGGGAATGTGGAGGCCAGGTTACCTCACCAGAGATTACAGAAGAGGCCTGTTGAACTTCAGGAGGAACAAACTAATTTTGAAACACCCACAGATAGTCAGAAAGTGTGCAGTTACCCCAAAAGAAGGTTGAAAGATCTCCCCCATCCCACCCTTCGGGGCCAGTTGGAGACTGCAACACCCTTTAATGAGGGCTCATTTTATTATTTCCATGCTCTGTAATTTCCTCCACAGTGTTAGCACCAGAACATTTAACTTCTCTCATTTAGTGCTAATTACCCTAAGGGGGCTTCAGACAACTCACAATGAAAAGCCTCTATTAAAATATTTCCACCCACTCTCTCCTTCCCCCCATCTTTTGTTTTTTTGGCCAAAATTAATCAACAAGTAATTTCCTTGGGACATTTTAAGACATAGTCAGATCTGTTTATGTCCATAGACAAAGTACAGTACTGATTCAAAAACAGATGGGATGGATTACACAGCCATGCAAATTAGCACAAGCCCAGAGGCCTGAAAATTATTATTAACAACCACTGTCAGAAACCCATTTAAAGTCCTTCGGGGTTTGCAAAGCACTTTGCTCAGACAAAAGCCTGAGGCGGATTATTATGCCCAATTTACAGATATGGAAATTGAGGCCTGACTGGCTACTAAAAGAGGACTCAGACCTAGGGTCTGACTCCAAGACCACTGAACTGGGATGTAGAGAGCTGAATATTTTAAAATGAAGATCTGAAAACCCAATCCATAAGCTACAAGCCTGGTCTTGGGGGTGGAATTACAGGGGCCCAGAGAAGCCTGGGAAGAGCAGCTCTGTCTTAAATGCCAGGTTCTCGGGCTTAGGCGAAGGGGTTGGAAACTTCAGCCTCAGGGCCGCATGTGGCCCTCTAGGTCCTTAAGTGTGGCCGTTTGACTGAACCCAAATCTCACAGAACAAATTCCCTTAATAAAAGGATTTATTCTGTAAAACTTGGACTCAGTCAAAAAACTGCCCCCGAGAACCTAGAGGTCACATGTGGCCTTGAGGCCACAGGTTCCCCACAGGTCCCCCACAGGTTCCTGGCTTAGGGCTTTAAATCCTCTTGGTGCTTATCAGATGCCCAAGACCTAGGTAAGAAAAGAATATAATTTAGCGTCCCCATAAAGCTCTGTGGGACATTAAATAAACAATTACCAAGAGTTAAAGTACACATAAGTCAGTCAGAACTCTGTGAATTAATTCTGTTTCTATATCTCCCCTCCTACTGTCAAACTGTAGACCAGAGGAGAAATCCAAGTTGAATAAGAAATACTTTAAACATTCTGTGTTTCTCAGAAGAAAAAAATAGAAAACCTCACAATAATCACATTATTAAAAAAAAATAGAAATTATGAGAGAACTGAGCTGGGAGGGAGCTGACATTTCATCTAGTCCAGTGCCTTCATTTTACAGATGGGGACCTGCCATAGGACGCACAGCCAGCATTCGAGACCAGGTCCTCTGGCTCGAAATCTAGTCATCTACGAGCACCTACTTCCTTTCCAATAGTACTTTTCATTTTGCAGAAGAACAAAATGGCCACAGAATGGAGAGAGTGAGACTCCAGGAGCACTGCCTAGCACCCGGTGGAACAGAAAAAAAAAATCAGTCCAAGCCTGACCACTAACTAGCTGTGACCCAAAAGCAATCAGTTCAGACAGTTAAGCACCTACATTGTGTCAAGCACTGTCCCAGGCAGTGACAGTACAAAGATCAAATAAGATACAGATCCTGACCATAGGATTTGTTGGGGAAGAGGAAGACTCAGAAACATGATGAGGACACAATGCAGAAAGCTTCAGCAAAGGAGATGGTGAAGTACTGTGAAGAAATTGCTTTCAATTTTGGAGTGGGAGGGGGAGGGAAATCAGGGAAGGCTTTATGGAAGAGGTAGCACAAGAGCTGGGCCTTGAAGGAAGGGAGGGATACTAAGAAGCAGGTGGGAATAGAAGAAGTCCATCCCAGGCATAAAGGATAAAGGTGAGCCCAGGTACAGAGAAATGAGAGGGTGGTCATCCTTTAGGCTAGGGGTGGGGAATGTGTGGCCTGGAGGTCACTTGTGGCCTTCTAGATCCTTGGGTGTAGGCCTTTTGACTGAGTCTAAGTTTTACAGAACAAATGCTTTTAATAAGGGAATTTGTTCTATGAAGTTTGGATTCAGTCAAAGGGCCGCATGTGGCCTCAAGGCCCCAGGCCCACTCCTGCTTGGCTGAAGCCCTCATTTTCCAAGTAAGATTTCTCTTACCTCTCACATCAAGCAGGTCCAGTTGGACTTTAAAATCCAGGTGTAGACAACCCTTCTTGAATTTGGTGCTCATCAGCATGGTGAAATCAACATTAGGCCCAGGGTGAGGAAAGGTATTGGTTGTACCAAGTAAGTGACCATGTGCAAGTCATTTCACTTTTCTAGACCTCTGTTTTCGCCCCTATAAAATGAAATGGGTGGAGTAGGATGGTTTCTTAAGGTCCCTTTCTATTGTAACCACCTCACTTATTGATTCAATCCCTAGGGAAGGAGGCAGAGTTCTCTATAGCAACTTTCAGTCTTGAGGAGTGCCCACTTCACTTCTTCCAGAGATCTGTGACTTCAAACATATGGGTATTCTCTCCTCTGATGCAGTTCACAAGTCACCACAGCAACTCTGTCACCCAGCAGCCAACTTTCTGGGATGGAACCTCTCTGCACTTAGCTAGTTTGGTCCTCAGACGATAGATACAGTGTCACTGGGCCCATGCTCAAAGCCCTTCCAGCTTGGAAGGTCCTAACAGAGACTTCATTCCACTGGTATGTCCTTCAGGAAATGAAGGTCACCCACCAGAACCTGATGAGGTATTCTAGTAGAGCATTAGCAAAGTCCTACTTTTGCTCATACTCAATCACTGAATTCAGCTGAAAGGGACCTTTAAGGGTATCACATCCAGGACACAGACGGGGCATTTTGAGTCAACCAGGAGTCTAATGGATGTTTTTTTTTTTTGCCACTGGGTGGGGGGAAACAAAGGGAAAGTTTAAGAAGGTAGTGGTTTATCATAGTACACAGGTTTCTACCTTGAGTTCAAGACCCAATTTGGAGTCACCAGGCTCTATAAAAGACTTTTCAAAAAAGCTCCAAAAGGGAGAAATCTGAGAATATTTTCTGGGCCACATAATCTAAGGATGAATGCCCTAGTAGCCAGGGGTTCCTGATCAATTATCTCTCCACTAATTGTGAATTTGGGGATCATAGTCCAAGTCTGAGCTAGAACAGCTTTAAGAAAACTAAGAAATGGAGGGTTCACCCCTACCTTGGGGATAGAGCTCACCACATGGTGAAGTCAAGTTATTATGAGAGTTAACACTTGAAGGTGTGGGAAGAATAAGGTTCGCTTCTGTAATTTTAGGAGATCAAAATATTAGGTGGCACAGCATCCTTGTGCCCGGGACTTGTCAAATCTGACCTAGCACAACCCAACCCCTTTATAGTCAAGGAAACTGAAGCCTAGAGAAATGGAGTGATTCACCCAAGAGAGAAGAGCTAGAAACCTGGGCTGCTGACTAGTATCATGTCTGATGTTGTCTTACAATTCATAGAATGTTAGAGCTGTAAGGAACCTGAGAGAGTTTCCCATTCTTAACCTGGGACCCATGGATATTTTAAAATATTTTTATAACTATTTCAATACAATTGGTTTCATTTGCAATTCTATGCATTTTATTTTGTGCATTTAAAAACATCATTCTGAGAATAGGTATATAGCCTTCACCAGGCTGCCCAAGGGGTCCCTGATATGAAAAAAAGGTTAAGAATCCTTATTCTAGTTCAGTGGATCCCAATGTTTTTTGTTCCACAAACCACTTTCAACAACAATAACAAAATTTATTGTGAACCCCCAAGGTAAATTAATACACTACTCATTACATTTTCTAGACTTATTCATTAAACACTTACAATAGCTACAATAACTTTTATCCCCCAAAGCTGTAAATTAATATTTATATTATGTAATTATAAAATATAAAATTTTATCTTACTTAAAATTATGAAAAACCTAAAAGTAAAATTGTAAAATCCTATAAAATAATTATGAATATTTTATGTGGGACAGTCTATAAGAATTAAAAAGAAGTAATCCAGGAAGACCTCGTGTTAAATTTATTTTATAAACTTTGTTAAATATCAACAATTTTAATTAATAAATAAATTTAATAAATATTTAATGAAATAAGTGACAACTTGGAAGATGTTTGGCAAAATATAAACACATATAAACATAATTTCAATGTTGGACTTTTAATTTTGAACAAAGGTTTCTAATATTTGGCTCAATGCCAGATCAACACAATCCTAAATCTGGTTCCATATCCAATTTATTTCTGTATTTTGATTTAAAACAAGACTAAAGTGAAAATGATTGCTCACACAAATATGTAGTAGAATATGGTAGGAAAATTTTACAAGTTCTCTCGCTGAGAGTAGGAAATTAATTTTTTATTTTTTAGCCATGTAAGCAATAAAAGAAAACAAATAACTAGTTACAATATAAGATATTTTTCTACTGGCTAATGACAAGTGCTGTATTAAATGATAAACGTACTTAAAATTTAACTGCATATATTGGTCATTTTAAACAATGTTTATATATAAATTAACCTTTGTAAAGAAAGAATCTTTTCAGACATGACTTTCTTCTTTTCCCCTTTGGCACACTGGACACACTCTTACAGAAAATCTACTGGACAAATGGCCAGCGTTAAGAACTAGTTTATTTGAAAATCTGCCATGTAAAAGAAAAATAACATAAGTGGAAGATAAGCTTAAATCAGAAAACAGCCTTACTACTGTAAAGAAAGGAAATATCAGGTTTGTTTCTACAGAATACTTGGTATGGTCTGTGATGGTTTTAAGATGGCTTGTAATGAGCATGCCCAGAGATCATGATTTTCAAAAAGTCTGATATTTGTGCTGCAAGAATGCAAACATTCACAATAGCTTAATGGTGTATATAGCATATAGGGTCTGATTACAGGGTAACAAAGCAGAATGAGGGAGCTGCTCTGGTGCAGTGTACAGAATGCAAATAATGCTATGTGCATGTGTCTGGTCATTCAATGGGAATCAGTTTGTACTCAAATGTTCAACCAACTGATGGCAGTTTGGGAAACAATTTGATGACAGGTTGAGAAAACGTAAGACCACATTGTACTTAGTCAGAATCAGTCAGAGTTTGATGTAATCGCTACACGAACACGAAAATCATTGTGTGCATGAGATTGTGACAGTTTTGAATGGAGGCAGAAACAAACTTATAATGTTTCAAATATGTACATATTTCTTGTCACAGAGGAAAATATATTTGTAACATAAATGGACAATTATTTACTGTTTAAGGTTCCATTAAATTGTTTTTTAGCACAAACCTCTAGGACTATCATTGTGAACCCCTAAATGGGAACCATGGCTCTGGTGTCACCTTCTAATTTACAGAGAAAGAAACTGAAGCCCAGAGAGAAACAACAATGGGCCAAAGCTCACATAGAGGGGCAGCTAGGTGGTGCAGTGGATAGAGCACCAGCCCTGGATTCAGGAGTACCTGACTTCAAATCCGACCTCAGACACATAACACTTACTAGCTGTGTGACCCTGGGCAAGTAACTTAACCCCATTGCCTAGACAAAAAACAAACAAGAACAAAAACAAAAAT
This sequence comes from Vombatus ursinus, assembly GCF_900497805.2. Lineage (NCBI taxonomy): Eukaryota > Metazoa > Chordata > Mammalia > Diprotodontia > Vombatidae > Vombatus > Vombatus ursinus. Next base: position 1,797,908 of record NW_020954594.1, read on the forward strand.
AAAAACAAAAAAACAACAACAACAAACAAAGCTCACATAGAATGTTGTTGTCAGAATAGCTTGAACCCAGGACTTCTGACTCCAAACGTGGGGCTCTTTTTACATTCACCAAGCCACCTCCCCAGGTGAGTATGAAAACAATCCTGGAAATCATCTATATCTTCGTCCCATCAGTCAAGCTAAAAACTTCAGACTAACTTAATATTTCCATCTTGTAGAACAGTTTGATAATCACCATGTACATTTGTGTGGGTTCAGAGTTAAGGACAGAATCCCAAATGATAAATAACGGCAGCGGAAGGAGGCCGACTGGTTTTCATAAGATACTGGGAACTAATTCCTTCTCGAGCACTCTGTTAGAGTCACCAAGTTCTGTGGTCTGATTCCCTCTTGATACAACATCAAATGAAAGGAAACCACCTTCTTATTTAGGCAATAAAAATACCAAAGGGCCAAAGGGAAGGAGGAACTCCCCACCCACACATCCTCTCAGAATAGAAAGTTGCTGTAACCGATATCAACCCGAGATGGGAGGTGATACCTACCAACAGATTGTGGGGCTCCCAAGGAGCTCAGAGGGAAATTAAGCCTCTTGCACCAGGTGGAGGCCACTGTTATCTGAGATGTGTGCTAATTTTCTCTAATACTGCTAGCCTAAAGACAATGCTGAGGAATGCTTTATCTTCTGCCTCTTCCTTCTAGTTTCTTTTTCTTTCAGACCTTTGTTATTAAAGGACCTAGGAATGTGTTGAGTATAGCCAGTCCATAGAAGCTAAGGTGTGGATGACGGGAGAAGCAGGATGGACAATATGAGTCAGGATAGTGTAGCTACCCCCATCAGCTAGGAAATTTGAAACTTTATTGTCCTGAAGAAGAAAAAAATAGCAAGACATATTGTTTGGAAGTCAATAAGTGAAAACTCTCATTTCCTTGGACTGGCTCTTGGGCTAGGAAGAGGTAGGCAAAGTACGTAGTCAGCTGCCAGGGCACCACACAGCACAGGAAAGGAAGTGCTTTGAGGGGACAGACACTTTCTCTAAATGAACACATTTTGAAGGGTCAGAAAGTTTTACCCTTAAAGGCATGATGGATGTTGATAAATCAGTTATTCTGTCACAGTAAAGGCTCAAAGATGCTAGTAGATGATATAACACACAAGAAAGAGTCATCTCCAAAAGGAATTGGGGCAGTGCAGGGAGGGAAGGTATCATAGGGAAGGGTTGTGTGTGTATGTGAAATTTTTAAACCTTGCCGAGGGTGCACAAATGGGATCTTGAACTCATTTTAGTCATCTTCCTGTCTCCAGTATTACCTGTATTATTTCTACTTACAATTCACCCAACAAGTCCAACAGCCCCATTGACTCTACTACCCATGTTGGTACAACTAAAGAGAGAGCCTGACACACCAGTACTACAAGGATGTTCCTTTCTCTTTCTTCCTTCCTCCTTTAAGCATCATCTGATCTCCAGGAGGAGAGACACGGTGTAAATGAAAGTATTCAAATAACTCACCATACACTAGGAGTCTATCAAAATGCATAAAACATGACTTTCACAAAGCAGTGGAATCAAAGAGCATTCTTTTATTAAAAAGGTGGGGTGGGGGGGTGGGGGAGGAGACTAAGGCAGTAGGGAAAGAATGGGAAAGCATGTAGTGATCATAGAGCACCAGTGAAACAATGGCAGCATTTGACCCTTTCTATTAGCATCCCCAGTCTCAGGCTGGAGTCATCTCTCCCAGAATAATGGAGTGAGTGTAGCAGGATCCAGGGAGACATTCCAGGGGAGGGATTTAAATGATATCACCAACCACAATGCTGCTAGAGCCTGACATGTTTCCTGAGAAAGGAAGCAAGTTCACACACATGCTCCAGCTAACTGCAGAGATCCAAAGAACGCCTTCTTGTTTAGGAGGGAGTCAAGGGATTGCTCACATTTCTGCATCATGGGATCTTGGAGATTTGGAAGGGTCACTAGAGATCATTTAGTCCAACCCCTTTTATTTACAGATGAGGAAACTGGACATGGAAAGGTGAGATGACCTGCCCAAGGCCTCACAAACAGTAAAGGATGGCACTGGAATGCGAATGCAAATCTTGACTCTAACTCTAATACATCTCGTTGCCTCCTGGTCCTTTCTAATATATTAAAAACAAAAAACAAAACCTGGACCTATGATTTCATTAGTCTAGCAGGGGTGGGGAATTCCCAGTGAAGAAAATTCCTCCACTGATGGACAACTGTTCCAAAACTTAAGAGTCTTAGAGTCTGCCTGGGGCACTGAGAAGGTAATTGGTCAGAGGCTACGCTTGAACCCAGGTCTTTGACTCCAAGGCTGGCTCTTCCCTCTGCTACACCAGGATACCTGGGTCCAGTCCGGTAATGTGCCCTAAATATTCATCGATAGTTACAGACTAAGTTTAGATGGGCAAGCTCTCTGCCATGCTTCCTCTCATTCCAATAATAATGATTATTATCCTCATCCTCATCAATATATAACTCCCACTTACATAAGTACAATGTAAACCTTGAAGTGTCTTCCTTACCAACAACACTGTGAAGTAAGAGGCATGTTTTCCCATTTTTAAAGGTAATAAAGTGAAGCATTAAGTGACTTGCCTATGGTTCCAGAATCAGTCAGTCAGTCAGTCAATAAATAAGTATTTATTAACTGCCTACTTTGTGTCATCAGGCACAGTGCTAAGTGCTAGGGATACAAAGGAAGGCAAGAGACAGTCCCTGCCCTTCAGGAGTTCACAATCTAATTCACTGAGGACAGAGCTGGGACTCAAGTACACATCTGACTCTGAATACAACCAGTGAGTGTAGTAGAGAGGATAAAAATTGATTATGACCTTTAAAAAACAAGGAATTTAAATTTAGGTCTCAGGCTTGAGTTGGGATAAGGACCCAGGTCTCCGAGCTGCTAGTTCAGTGTTCTTTCAACTCTACCAGCTTAGCTATAGTCCATAACCGACTTCTCCTGATCTAGTGTCTTTTTTTTTAATTTCATGATTCACTAATTTTGACAACAGCAAGATGACGCAATGCTACAGGATGGCTCTGTTTGGGTGTATGCTTCTTTAAATCACCTGCTTGGCAACTAGCTCCAAGAGAGAGGCAAGGCAGGTTTTCCCATTGATTCAAGGATCCTTTCCATTCACTTGAAAAGAGAAAAAAATTTCAATGCTCCACACAGCAACAGAGAAGCTGAGCAAAAGAAGCTCAGGAGGGAGGGGGACAACTTGGCAACCTGTCTCTCACTGTAGTGGCTGCAGTGAGGGGTCCCAGCTGTGCTTCCACGTGTCCTAAACAAGACAACCTGCTTTCCTCCGGCTTATATCTAAAGAAGGAAAAGAAATGCTCCACTATGGAGGTTGTGTCCAAAAAGCAGCAAACTTCTCCTGTGAAAGCCATGTCAGCAACTTCAAACATCCTGAAAGGATTTGGAATGGTGAGGGTAAGAAGGAAGAGGGCGGAGGGATGAGGGAATGAAGATCATCTTTAAACCTCCTTCCTGTTTCACAATGAAGTGAAGATTTCATTGGATTTATGAGAAAGTACAACTCCTACGACCGACCAACCTGGAATTGCCTTTAGAAGTGACAAACCTCTAAGGAACAAAACTCCACCTCAGGAGGTAAAATGAATTCAAAAACCAAATGGATCCAAAACATCTCAATTGCCAGGTGCATTGGTTTGCAGGCATTCAGGATGGATTAGCATAAAAGGCATCAGAAAATGGGAAGGAACTCTCTACTTCCTTGTCTCCTCTCCTATTCCTAAACCCATTTCCTTTGTTTGAAAGATGTTTGAAAACCATTCGTATGTTTGTGTTTTGTTTTGTTTTTTTTAAACTATAGTCTCCAAAATAGAGAACCCATTTTGATAGGTAGGATTTACATGTCGCTATAAAGGTTTGCAAAGCACTGAATAGATCTCATTTGATCCTCAGAAATAACTTTGTGAGGTAGATGCTATCATTATCTCCATTTCATAGATGAGAAAACTGAGGCTAAGAAAAGTTAAGTGACTTGTCTGTGGTCACAGAGATATCAAGTTGTCTGAGACAGGATTTACACTCAAATCTCAGGGTCCAGGACTCTCTCCACTGCAACACCCAGATGCCCATGCATTTTGAATATATATTCCAGGAGAAAATAGGCCTTGTCATTTAAGGGATCTTTCAAAGGGAGGCTGGAGGAATTCTAATCCACTGTCATAATCTATGAAGTTTTAAACAAGTCTCTTAACCTCACTGTGTTATGGGGGAAGAGAGAAAGGGAGAAAAGGAGAGGAAAAGAGGAGAGAGGAAGAGAGGAGAAGGAGAGAGGAAGAGAGAAGGAGAGAGGAAGAGAGGAGAGAGGAAGACAAAAGGAGCAAGGAGGAGAGAAGGAGAGAGGAGGAGAGAAGGAGATAGGAAGAGAGAAAGAGAGAGGAAGAGAGAAGAAGGAGAGAGAGAGGAGAGAAGAGTAGAGAAGGAGCAAGGAGGAGAGGAGGAGAGAAGGAGAGAGGAAGAGAGAAGGAGTGAGACAGATAAGGAAGGATAGAGAGAACAAGCTCACTTAGAAATCCTCTAATCCTGCCCCCTTATTGAACAAATGAAGAAACCAAGGCCCAGAGAAATGGGCCAACTTACATAAAACAGGCTCCTAAGTAGCAAGGTCACTTGACAAGGCCAGATATTTTGACTCTCTCCCCAGTGGACTTCTACTGTTGTAAACTCATCTTTCAAAGGTCTCATCCAGGCCTAGCATTAAATGATTTATTTCTTTGTATTCCAAGACATTATGACTGACCCGTACACTACCAATTCTATCCCAGGAGCAATAATGATGGGCACGGAGCTAAGCCACCCACTTTTGTGTGGCTTATAGCATATTTGCCAAATGACAGGTTGGGGATGAGGATGCAGGGAAGGCCGGGGCAGTTTCACTTCGACCCACTATGTGAATTTCAAATTTCGAGAGCTGCACTAGGCACCAACCAAGCAAATTTAAAAGCCCAGGAATGATGCTGAGGGAGACATTTGAAATGGCAGCTGGCCAATTACCATGCGCTCCAACCGAGCGAGGCTGCAGCCGTCTTAGCTGGTTTGCATCTTGTAATCACCGTGCTGATATGTCAGAGCAGTTTCCTGTTTGATCTGACAAGTTTTCCACTGACCTTCAGACATGCTACAGAGATAAAAGACACACTAGAAATGTCTGCAAGCCTACACTGCCCTGTGCCGACGTTTGGACGGAGAAGGATTCAGAAGCTGCAGCCCAGTCAGCCTCCAGCATGTCAGTCTCCAGATGTTTAGGTCCAACAGTTGTTCCTGCTCTAAGACCTGTACCTTTGGATACCATGGCACAGTGAAAAAAGTGCTGGATTTGGCATCAAAGGTGTTCAGACATAAGCTACGCTACACACCAAATTGGACAAATCATTTAGTCTCTAATTTTTTTTTTTTTTTTTTGGTGAGGCAATCAGGGTTAAGTGACTTGCTCAGGGTCACACAGCTAGTAAGTGTCAAGTGTCTGAGGCCAGATTTGAACTGAGGTCCTTCTGACTCCAAGGCCGGAATTCTATCTACTGTGCCACCTAGTTGGCCCCATTTAATTTCTCTAGACCTCAGTTTTCTTATCTGTAAAATGAGATTGGATCCTAACTAGTAGTAGATCTCCCTACCTAGTTTGTCAACATACTCAAAAACTAAGCATCTTCTACCCCCAAAAACGTTTTTGTTGTTGTGTCATTTTTTTTCAGTAGTGTCTGACTCTTCATGACCCCACTTGGGGTTTTCTTGACAAAGATACTGGAGTGGTTTGCCATTTCCTTCTGCAGCTCATTTTACAGATGAGGAAACTGAGGCAAACAGGGTTGACTTGCCTAGGGTCACACAACTAGTAAGTGTCTGAGGCCAGATTTGAACTCAGAAAGATGACTCCTAACTCCAAGTCCAGAACTCTATCAACTTCGCCACCTAGTTGCACACACCCTCCTTACCTTGACCCCACAAATGTTCCTTCTTCTGGCTTACTTCTTTCTATAAATGATGCCACATAGCAATCTTGAAATCATCCATTCCAGAAACTTTAGAGAGTAAC
>NW_020954594.1:1804026-1835741 GCF_900497805.2 Vombatus ursinus
GTGTGTGTGTGTGTGTGTGTGTGTGTGTGTGTGTGTGTGTGTGTGTGAATTGAAGAAGGAAGTCAATCTTAAACCTTGTTAGTTATAACTCTTTCCTACAACACATTCCATTCCATTGCCATCACCTTAGTTCAGGCCTTGATTATTTTTTAACTGGAGTACTGCATTTGCCCTCCAAGAAGCCCCCTTACCTCCTTACCTCAAGCTTTTACTCTTCTCTAATCCAATCTAGACACAGATGCCAAATAAACTTTCCTAAAGCTGGGCTCCAACCAGATCATTATCACCCACCCTCAAACCTATTTAACCCCCACCTCCTACTCAGAAATCTTGAATGTCTCCAATTATTTACTGAATGGAGTCCAAACTCCTTAACCTAGCTCCACCACTGGGCTCCAGCTCATTATTTTTGGTGACTATCACATGCCGTACACTATAGTAGGCCCAGAGTGGGGATACAAAGACAAAATCAGTCCTTGCCCCTAAGAAGTTTACCTGGTATTATAGAGAAACGTGTACAAATAATTACTGAAATCCCTCCTTGGGGCTGATAGATCTTAACTGGTGAGGGAGAACAAACTCACCTAACCCTCTCTATTTCACAGTCCCAGATCCTGCTTTATATCCTACCTATGTAACCATCTATAGACAAAGCTCTGGGCCTGGAGTCAGGAAGGCCTGAGTTCAAATCTGGCCTCATTGTTTCCTTCAGTTTCCTCAATTGTAAAATGGGGGTAATAGCACCCCTGTCTTGCAGGGTCATTGTAAGGATCAAATGAAATGATATTTGTAAATCGCTTCACACAGGGTCTGGCACTTAATAAAAGCCAATTCCCTACCACTCCCCCCAACCAGTCAAGGCATCTTGCATCTGCCCTATTACAGTGCACGTTGTGCCTGGACTATTGCAATAGCCTCCTGGTTGTTCTGCCCTTTACAAGTCTCTACCCACTTCAATCCATCCTCTCCACTCAACTGTCAAAGTGATCTTCCTAAAGTGCCCGTTGGACCATGTCATTCTTCATCCCTCCACCTCTCTATTCAATAGACTCCAGTGGGCTCCTATTACTTGCAGGATCAAACATAAAATCCTCTGTTTGGCTTTTAAAGCCCTTCCGAACCTGGCCTGCTCCTACTTTCCAGTCTTCGTACACTAACCTTCATCTTGCTGCTCCCAATTAGAGGCATTAGTTTCCCAATTAGAGGCATTTTCTCTGGCTTTTCCCTATGCCTGGAATGCTCCCCTCCACATATGTGCCCCCTGGCTCAACTAGTCTCAACTAAAGTCCTACTTTCAAGACTTAGGTCTCAACTAAAATCCTACCTTCTGCAAGAAGCCCTTTAAAGTTAGTGCATTCCCTCTGAGACGTTCTCCAATTTATCCTGTATATGTTTGCACATAGTTGTTTGCATGTTGTTCCCTCCACTAGAATGTGAGGTCCTTGAAGGCAGGGACTTTTTGCTTTTCTTTGTATCACCCATAATTAGCATAGTGCCTGAGACCGAGTAGGCACTTAAGAAATGCTTGTTGACTACATAACCCCTAGACAGTCCTCCCTCATCGTCCCCTTGCCACCTCTTACTTGGGGACCAAGACTCAAATGGAGACTACCATTGCTTCTGGAAATGGCATAAATATTAATTACTCTAATTCTCCATTCAACATCCCCAGGAATCCCTAAACCAAATTCCTTTCCCAGCCCACTACCTCCCTACATGTTTCACCTCCCTCTGTTGGAATGCTATAACCTTGAAGACAGAGACTGTCTCACTTTTGTATTTGTATCACCAATACTTAGCACAGTGCATGGCATATGGTGCTTAGCTGTTTTCAGTCATGTCTGACTCTTCATGACCCCATTTGGGTTTTTCTTGGCAAAGATATTGGAGTGGTTTGCCATTTCCTTCTGTAGCTCACTTTACAGATGAGGAAACTGAGGCAAACAGAGCTAAGTGATTTGCCCAGGGCCACACAGCTAATAATTGTCCTTGCATGTAGCTGTTGCTTAATAAATGCCTTTTTATTCATTTATTCATGCACTCACTCATCAATCCACCCATTCACTCATTTATTCATAACAACATTCACCAACTCAGTCTTATGGGACAGAGAAAGTAAAATACATTCTATTTGTTATTTATGTGGGATTAAGATTCAGAGAGAAGAGAATCTTTGCTCAAGGTCACCTGGAAAATCAGTAGGAGTTTTAAATAAATGTCTTTATTATATATTTAAAAGGAATAGCTAGTTGTACACAATAGATTTGCAGTTTCATGTGCAATCATCTTTTTATTATACTATGTTATGGAAATGCTTGTTTTACTCCATAAATTAAAAATAAAATAAATTTTTAAAAAATAAAATAAGTAGGAGTCAGTTGAAGAGGAGGATACCTAGATCTGTGCTTCTAAGAGTTCATCTACTAATTACTACTAAGTTCTCCTAAGCTACAAAAATTGTCTACATGGTAGGGCATGATTCACCAGTAGATTTCATGGTGGGGGGAAAGGGGGGAAGTGGGGAGAAGAGGGAGGAGGAAGATCAGGAGCAGGAGAGGAACAGCCCTTCTTCTGCCTGGCATCTACGCAGCCCTGGGCAATATTCATGAGTCACATTCCTTGTCTGTTGCCATGGTCAGGATACAATACTACCCAACCCAACTTGTAGAAATTTGGGCTAACTGGCCAAACTGTTCTTTCCTGATGTCAGTAGATGACTCATCTCTTCATCTTCTCCCTCCTGACACTGGATAACCCCACATGCCTTTCTCATGTTCTCTCAATCTCAAAAGAAGCAGAGTTTCTTCCATTTTCAGAAAGAGAATATTCTCAAAGTACGAGACTGGGAACAAACCAAAAGTGTCTTCATGGGAAGAATTTTATGGTAGGCACAAATGGGGTGAAGAGGGCATGGAATAAAAGCTTGATCCTTACACTCAAGATGTTTATTCTGCATGGCATGTTAATTCTATGTGAAAGTACCAAGAAAGAGCTTCAGGGTCTGTGGGGCATTTTGCAGCATTGCCACAAACATTTTATGGGTCCCACCTCACAGGGCTTCTAATCTTCCTGGCATTCATCTGGTATAAGCCTACACTCTAGACCTGTCCTCAAAGGGAGAGAAGGAAAGACCAGGCAATAATCCAGTTAAAACTGCTGGGTTGAGGAAAGCTGGACAACATAGCCCAGGTACAGACAGAGTCAATGGCCATTTCTGTGACATAAAAGAAACAGGTCTCCTTCTATCCCACTAAGCATTATGCCAGTTGCCTCTGCTACTTAGATTAGAATCCATTCAAGTTCCTAAGAGTTCTAGAACATAGACAGAGGTCACAGGATCTGGACCTGACAGGGTTTGTAAAGGTGCTTCAATACAACTCCTTCATTTTACAAATTAGAAAACTGAAGCCCAGGTTAAAGTATTTGCTCAATTGTCCCAAAAGCAGCAGAGCCAGGATTTCCCCTCCCCCTTTTTAAAAAAGTTATAAATGTTGGGAAAATAAAATGAAAACAACACAGCTGGATACAATAGGTCCCAGGTGGTGGGATAAGCATTTCACTTATTTAATTTTGACTGTTGTTGGTCTACCTAGGAATTTGATCTTTCCTCTCCATAGCAGTTCACTGAAATGGACATCTGATTGTTCTTTGCTACCCACATTCTTGAAAGGGAGCAATGGTACAAAACATCCCAACCAAGTTCCCTAATGTTTGGCTTTAGGGCATTTCTCCAAACAAAATCTCCATTATATAGACAGCTCTTCTCTCCAAAGAGCCTATATGGGGGTGCATGCATCAGCTACAACGTGCTCCTCAGGAAGGTAAGGAGGAAGCCCTCCTCTTCATGGTAGGGAAAGAAAGAAGGGATGTTAAAGTGACTCTCTTACAGCCACACAGCAATTTAGCAGCAAAGCTACCACTAGAACCTGGCCTTCCAGGCCAGCAATTTCTTGAACCCTCCCATTTCCACAGACCAGAGAGAACAAAGACTGACTTCAGGCACCAGAAAGGAGTTACTCCTTCCTTTCTAAAGCAGCACCAAACATTGATCATCCCAAGCCACCTCCTTCTCTTGCTGAAGCTTCAGCCACACTTCAGAATCAAGGCAGACACAACACTTGAAACAGCTCCCAAAACACTTTCCCAAAACTTTGTCTATAAACACTGGAAAAAGCAGCTGGCTCGTTTGCCAGGAACATCTCTTTGCCAGTTAGGGTGTTGGGATTTTTTTTTTAATATGTGATCCAGGAACCAAAATAAAAACTGAAGTAGGCTTCTGGGGCAGAAGCCATCAAGACCCCTGGTCTCAACATCAATTTGGGAACAAGACCTTTCTTGGATTCACCTCTGAGACAATATGAATTGGAATAAAATAAGAATTTTTTATCTCCTGCCTCACTTCACCAAACATGCAGAAGGGCTCAAAGGGGAAAAAAAAAAGAAGCAAGAATTCAGTTGTGCTATTTGAAAGCCGGTGACACAGAAGGCAAGTTATTTAGCTTTTCTGGGCTTCAGTTTCATGATCTATAAAATGAGAGTGATGCCAGCCCCACTCAATTCTGGTAATGAAAGGAGATCCAGCTCTGCCACCCTACTCCCTAAATTTAAACAGATCCATCATCTTCAGTCACAAGTCAAATCATCGGATCATTATGATCATAGGATCTTAGCATTAGAGCTAGCAAAATGTTTAAATGACAAAGGTTTCCATGCTCTATTCAGTTACTATCCCAGCTTCAAAACATTTCTAACGACAAAATCCCAGTTAAAGAGGTCCTCTAGAGCCTAGAACTAATGGGAGCTAATTGACACTCACTTGACAACATTCAGATCACTTAAAAGAAGCCAGGCATTTCAAGCTAATGGCAAATAACGTGAATGTATGGACGAGTCAGAAGGAAGGTCATACTGGACCTTCAAAATGGTACCAGACTTCAAAGCCCAATAAGACCAGTCAAGCACAGAGAAAGGCAAGGAAGTATTTCTTTCTTCCACCCTTGCCCTTTTTTTTTTCCCCTAAGAAGACAACTGTGAGAACAGAAAAGGCAAATTGTGCAAAATAAAGCAACGACCTTTGACTCTTTAATAAAATGTTTTGTAAATTATTTTTTTCTCAGTCATCAGTTTCCACAGAAAGAACACTAGGTCAGTCTGAAATCTCCTAACTCACGAGGTTAAAAGCAGACAATTGAAAGCTGTGATAGAATAGGAAGAACAAAAGGCTAGACCTTAAGAGATATGGTTCCTGTCAAGACTGCCACTAGCATGTTGTATGACTTGGAGGGAGTCTTTTCTTCTCTGGGACTCCACTTTTTGCTCCAATCTTAGATTCCATAGAAATGTTTTAATTCAGCCTAGCATAAACCCAAAGCACTGGTCTAAGGCCCTAAATCAATTCCCTTTCTTAGCATCTTACTTATATTTATTCTTCATTACTTTCCCTGATAGACTCTGCCATTATGAAGTTAAAGCAGGGTTTATCCATCCATTGCATAATGGTTAAATAATTTGCAGTCCCTGCATGTATTAGAATGCTAGAAGAAATATGAAAAATACAGAGAAGCATGGACTTACATGAACTGATACAAAGTGAAGTAAGCAGAAGAATACACACAATTACTAAAACAATGTATGTTGAAAGAACCACTACTATAAAATAATTGAAAATGGAATGCTGCAAAATTACAAAGAACAAGTATGAGAAAACACTTTTCCTAACTCCTTTGCAGAGGTAGGAGGTCCAAAGGTGTGGAATATTGAATATATTTTCAAATTTTTTCAATGTATTGATTGGTTTTGCTGATTTCTTCTCTTTTAAATGTTTTGTTAGATGTTCCTTGCTGTTTCTCACTCAATCTTTGTATAAGCCTTTGTCAGAGAAACTTGCTACAAAAAATTCCCATTTATCTGCTTCTCTTCCAATTTTAACTGCATTGATTTTGTTTATGTAAAGTCTACTCCATAAAGAGCAATTACCAACCCACATTTGTAATAGGGGCTTCCTTCCTGGGCCTTTCTTATATCAATTAAATCATAGACATAGATTCTCCCCCTTTCCTCAAAACAGAAAAAGCTAACATGAGTTTAGACTGCAGAAATAGAATTATAATATTGAGAATATCCACTAAACTCCTACTCTAACCCCAAGCCAGAAGTATCAAACTCCCTTTTGCAACATGGTTAATATAGAAATATGTTTTGCATCAATAGCATACTGCTTGCTTTCTCAAGGGGTGGGGGAGGGACAAGAGAGAGGGAAAGAATTTGAAACTCAAAATTTTTAAAAATAAATGTTAACAATTTAATGTAATTGGGAATATTTAATGAAATAAAAAAATCTTTTTAAAAAATTGTCAAATTCCCATCCTGGCTGCTGGCCTCCTTCCCCAGTAGTCTGGAACCAGATTAAAATGTAATTAAGAAATGTTTAGCAAAATAAATAAAAATACAATAGTCAATTTGTTAATTTGGGGTTTTCTAAGTCAATATACCATTTTCTGTCTGTTTCTATTGGAGTTTGATACCACTGTCCCGAGTTATCCAAGTTATGCCACTAAACACATGTCTGGTAAGTTCCACCAAGCTAGAAAGACTTTGCATTACCATTCCAGGGGATGGATTTCATGTTTGTTTTCTGAGGACCATCCTGAGTCATGACTAAAGAGTTGGGTACCAAATGAGAATTTATTGTAGTGAAAGAAACTCATGAATACTGTTTGCTAAAGCATAGAGGGGGTTGCCTTCTTCATCTGTGGAGGGAGCATCCTCACTGAGGAATACTCTGTATAATTTACATCACATCAGGAATAATATATTTAGTTATTTCTCTATTTTAAGTGGGATATTAACAATCCAGTGTATTTCTGGAGGAGGGCAAACTCAGATGGTTGGTGAAGAAAGTAAAACTACATAACATGAGAAACAGCTGAAGGAGCTAGAGAAGAGAAAAGTGGGGAAGCAGCTTGTCTGTCCAGTGCCCAAAACAAACCCTGACTGTTTTGTTCCAAGTTCTTAGGATTGTCCCATTCATAGATCTTTTAAGTTCACAGCCCAAGCTGTCTTGCTCCATTCATTGCATCCATTCTAGGAATGGATGGCTGGTCTCTAGCTCCTGATTTCTCCACAGCAACTACTCCTTGTTTTGTCCTGGGAAGTGGTGGTGGACTACCATACCTATTCCAATATTTGAAGAGTTGTCATTAGTTCAAACAAGCATTTAAAAAAAGTATAGTGTTGGGCCCCCAGTGGGAAGAGGATCAGACTTAACATTTGAAAGTCCAAGGAACAGAACTAGGAGCAATAGTGAAAATCATAAGGAGGTACACTTATGTCCAATATTTGAGAGGCATACTGGATATTTGGTTGGTTAATATTTGGAAGGTAGATTAGATATTTGGTTGGCTTCCTATCTTGCCTGTGACATATACTAGCAGTGTGACTATGGGGAAGTGGAAGAGGAAGAAGAGGAAGAGGAGGAAGAGGAGGAAGAGGAGGAAGAGGAGGAAGAGGAGGAAAAGGAGGAAGAGGAGGAAGAGGAAGAAGGATAGAATAACAGTGCTTACTGTGTGCCATATGTACATGATCCTACAGGCACTGGAGTATGACCCTTTAACTTTGACCCCTTCAGGACCAGAGAAGAGTTGGTCAGGGAAGCAGGCTCACGTCTGGGCACCTGGGCACCTTCTTTTCCCTTCCCTCTCACACATGATTATCTCTCTCTGCAGCCTGTCTGTCCAGTGCCCAAAACAAACCCTGACTGTTTTGTTCCAAGTCCTTTGGGATTGTCCCATTCATAGATCTTTTAAGTTCACAGCCCAAGCTGTCTTGCTCTAGAATGGATGGCTGGTCTCTAGCTCCTCCTTTCTCCACAGCAACTACTCCTTGTTTTGTCCCAGAAGCCTCGATAGGACAGCAATGTTTCCCTAGCCTATGTGTGTGTGTGTATATATATATACACACACATGTATGTGTATATATGTGCACATGTATACACATATATAAATGTGTATATATGTATGTGTAGACATATGTATTGTGTATATGTGTGTATGCATATATACACACATATATTATATATTATATTTCACACACACATACACACATACACACACACATTCCCTTCCCTTGTTCCCACTTGGAATGAGGAAAGCCCGGGTTCAAATCTCATGTTTAGACACTAGTTGTCTGACCCTGGGAAAAGTTACTTAAACACTCTGTGTCTCAGTTTCCTCATCGATAAGATGTGGTTAGATTCAGTGACCTCTGAGGCCCCTTCCAGCTCTAAATCTACGGCCCTATGATCTTGGGGCTCTAAGTTCAGGGCTCTTTCTACTCTCTCAAATTGCCTCCTGAAAAAAAAGCTTGACTCCCTGTCTCATGGAAAACATAAAGCTATCACACCCACATCAGGAGTGGATTCTGACAAGAATAAAAATAAACAGTTATAATTGAACTTTGTTTCTTTCTATTCCTCTGGGGAGGGGGAGGGTGGTGGAAACCAGGCGGTGGGAACACACGTCAATACCAGGGGTGCCTCTCCTCTCTACCTCCCCCTTTACTCCCTTTCCCAGACCAGGCCCCATAGGACCCATTCAGGCTGCTTGACTGCTCAAATGGCTTAGATGAGACGGGAGTCACCAACTTTATTTCTTCCAGTGAGACGGGGGATCACCAGACCTTACCATCCACCCCGACACTGCCTTCTAAAGTCCTCTAGGCCTCATAATCTGCCCTACTTCCCATGCCTTGCAGATCCCTTTATATGACCTAGTGAGGTACCCCAAGGACCCTGGGCCTTGCCATCTGCCCTCCATTCTCTCTACCCTTAGGACTTGTGGGCTTTTCCATCTGCCCTGCAGCTGAACTTTCTTTTATGTGTTCTCTCTCCTCATCGGAATGTGAGCTCCGTGAAAGCAGAGATTGTCTAGCCTTTTCTATTTGTATCCCCAGGATTTAGCACAGGGATTTGGCACATAGCAATTTATGTTTTATTTTCACTCATTCATTTTTTCATGCCTTCATTTGAATAAAGATGATATGAAAACAAAAGATAGCAATTTAAAAAGACAAACAAAAAGTATAGCTACTACAGTATGGCCACAACTGAGATAAAGCCAATAAGCTAAGACAGCTGAAACAAGAAGACTTTTTCCCCCTCCCCTTTGGGCCCAGTGGAAAGTCTGAAAGTAGGTTAATTTAGCCAAACCCCTGGCAAGTGGAGGACCAGCCCCAGGGATGGACAGAAGGTGAAGTACCTGGGTGAGGGAGGAATGCAGAAACAATCTTGCCACAAGCTCAGGTGTTTCCTATCAACCTACATCCAGAGCCCAGGTCTGCAACTTACAACTTCAGAGCCCAACCTATAATATGTCTGCAAGGACAGAACATTGAATCTTTACATGTTTATGTTTGGGGTGGGGTAAAATGGGTAGAAAGAATGAGACTCTACTGCCCCAAAGAACATACACATTTGGTCTAAACTGCCATCCATCTATCCATCTATCCATCGATCCATTTAAAGTCACCAGATAGCTGTCTTCCTGGGGACAAAGACATTCCCTTAGCCTTGGATCCAATGCCTTCATGCACTCTCTGAAGGCCAGGCAGAAAAGCATCAAGGCCAGTCCCTCAAGGGCAGTCAGCTATCAGAGAATATCCTCTTATAATAAAGCCCAGGCACCAAGAAAAGATACTCAAATACTCAGAGATTAAAAAAACTAAACCAAACCAAAGTTATCTATCCACTTTAGGAACAGGGTAGAGTAATTCCTAAGGACTCATGATGAAAAAATGTTATCTAACACCAGAGAGAAAGAACTGAATGCAAATTGAAGTATAGTTTTCTCTCTTTGTTTTTCTTGCTTTTTGTGTGATATGGCTAATATGGAAACATATTCACATGTCTAATTTATATTATATTGCTTGCTATCTCAGTGAGTGGGGGAACGGCAGGAAGGAGAGAAATTGGAACTCAAAAAAAAGTTTTAAAGAATGTTAAAAATAAACAAATAATAAATTTTGAAGAAATAATGGGACCAGGAAGAGGGTCAAGTTGGGCTATGGAGATTTTTTATTTCCCTGTAGGAAACTTCTATTTCCCAGTTTTGCCCCTAATGTTTGACCTTGAATAAGACACTTAACCTCCTAGGCCTCAGTTACTTTTTCTCTCAAACAGAAATAATTCTTCCATACTTCCATAAAGGAAGGGAGAGGGCTGGACCAGGTAGTCTTGACATCCCTTCTAGCTCTAGGTCCAATCCAATCCAACAAGAATTTATCAAGCACCTACTATTTGCAAGGCATTCCCCTGGGCACCCGGGATATAAGGACACAACAAAAACCAGTCCCTGTACTCAATGTTACATTCTACTACAGGAATACCATATATAAAGAGATAAGTATGTACATGAATATTTGAGAGAAAGGGAAACACATTTTTCCTATTTCAAAAACATGGCACCTCCTTTCTATGAAACACTGTGCTAGGGCTGGGTGAGATACAAAGTAGAGGTAAAAGAAGTTTCCTGCCTTCATGGACCTTGAAGTCTAACTGGGGAAATAAGACACAAACGCTGATAACTATCATACATAAAAACACATGAGTGCATCAGAGAACAGAAACCAACATACTGAGGAAGAACTACCAGAAACCACTAGTTAATGCATGGTGCTGGCTACCACTGGTCAGTCGGTCAACAAACATTTAGTGCCTACTATGTGCCAGGAACTGTGCTAAGCTCTGCAATGGAGGAGACAACATGCATACAACTACATACAAATAAGATGTATACAAGGTACAGACAAAGTGGGGGTTATCTCAGAAGCTTTCCAAGTATCTCAATTTTTAATATGGCCATAGTCATGTTTTTCTTCCTGGCAGGAACATAGCTTATTGTATTTAATCAGGCACTCATTGATATCTTCTCAAAAACAGTACTAAGTCTAGGCTCTTCATTCTGGAGAGGTCTAATCTGAATTAACAAGGAAAGGAAGGAACCAAATCCTGGCACCCCAATAGGACTTAAAACAATTTTTATGGATGGATTTCTTTTTATATCATCTCCACCTCCCAATACATCTCTTCCCTTTTTAACAAAGCCATCCTTTAAAACAAAGAATAAAAAAAAAGGTAGGACAACAGTTATACAAAACTAACTAATATATCAATCAAATCCAACAGATAAGTGTTCCACATCCATAATCCCCAGCTTCTGAAAAGAAGGGATGGAGGCGAATTTTCCTCTCTTCTTTAGGGCTACTCTTGGTCATCTCATTACACAGTATTAATTTTCAATTGCTGTTTTTGTTTCCATTTACATCATGGTAGTCACTGCATATAGTGTTTTCCTGAAGGAACTTTCTAATCTCTCCCCTCCCTTCTCCATTTTGTTTTAGCGTGGACTTGGACAGAAGATAACTGGACTTAACAAAATGCATAGCTTTAGGATTCTTCCTGGGGGTCCAGTGTGTAAAAGCAGAAAAGTCCTGGGCTACCCCTTTGACACAGCTCTGCCACCAAAACCTTCATACACATCTTCTATGTACCTTAAGAAGATATTACTAATAATATCTTCTGAAGCAACAACTATTATTCATGTCTACATAGCCCTTTAAAGTTTACAAAGGGCTTTCTTTACAATAGCCCTTTGAAATAGGTAAGATGAGCATTATCATCCTCATTTTATAAATGAGGAAACCGAGGCTCAGAAGTGAGAATCTTTCCTGCAGGGCTCATACAACTAACAAGCACCGAGGTTTACTCTTTAAATAGTGAGAACACACAACAGTCTCTATTCTGTGAGAAAAGTGTCACAAAAGGAGAAGAAATCCAAAACATGTGCTAACAGATGTGGGTCTTTGGCCATAAATTTTGCAATTCACGAAACCCAATGCATTTCACAAAACCCACCCGAACACATAGTGACTCATTCACACCCCCACTCTGTGGTTCCCCAAAAGAGGTAGTGTACAAATATAAAACATTCCAAAGGAAGCGTTCACTTTGGTGACAATAGCTATATGATCCTGGGCAAGTTCCGGAATCACAGGTCAAGTTGCTGGATCTCTCTGAGCCTCTATCTCCTCGTCTGAAAAATGGGTAATACTACTACAATTTTGCCTATCTGCCTCACAAGGCTTTTTCGAGGCCCCAACGACCTACATATATAAGTAGTACCTTGATCACCATAAAGTGCTATGCAAGATATTTATGCATGCGTGCATAAATGCACGCTTAAAGATATGCAAGTTACAATGAACATCATTATATTCAGAAATCAAGCAGCCATACATCACTGAAGCTATCTGTCTATAGAGCTCTTCTTGTACAATGGGACTGATCAGGAACAACTAACCTTTCTGGGTAAAGAAAGCAACAAAGCTTTCTAGATTCAAATACTGGCTTTACCATGTTATATGTGTGTGACTCTGAGCAAATCACTTAACTTCTCTAGAACTCAGTTTCCTCAAATGTAAAAATGAGGGGTTGGACTCAGTGTCTTCAAAGGTCCTTTCCAGCTTGGAAACTCTAATTCTGTAATCCCAAGGGATCATAAATGGAAGGGCCCAGAAGCACTGAAACCTGGCCAAGAGAGATCTAAATGACAGAGAATAAAGATTATGGGTAAGAAAAAGCCATAGGTCACTTCCAACAATCCTCCCCAGCCTCTTTTTTTCCTCTCTCTCTCTCCCCCACCCTCACCCCCTTTCCAATATCTGCTGCCCTTCAAGGAACAACCTTTTAGAGCAGGGCTTCTTAATCTGGGATCCACGGATAGATTTCAAGGGTGAACTGGGATAAAATATATAACTCTGAAATATATAAAATATATAACTCTGAAATCCTATGTATTTTATTTTATGCATTTAAAAACATAATTCTGATAAGTGTTCTATAGGCTTCACCAGATTGCCAGATGGGTCCATGAAAGAAAAAAAGAACCCCTACTTTGTATGCCTATGTAACATTTCCTTTATTTTACCTACAACAGGCAAGGGACTGTCCTGATGACTATTAACATGACAGGGAAAAGAAGGAATAAACAAGAAAAACATCATTCTAGGAAAATATAGTGATATTATTTCTATAATATTTTATGGCTTACTTTATAATACTCCTGGGAGGTCAGAAGTATAGGTATTATCCCATTTTATAAGTAGGAAAACCAAGGTTCAGACAGAGAAACTCATTCTTCTGGAAAATGTATCATGGTCCTGTTTGTAGTCTCCTTCTCAAGCTCTAACAGCCACTTCCTCCAAGCAGCCATAACCTATTCTGCCCACCCCCAACCCCTAGCCTCTCCCCTGGCCACAGGCCAGCCCAGATGGACATGAGTCTACAGAAAGCTTGTGCTGCTGATCCCAACAACCAGAGAAAATCACCCCCCACGGCTGTGTAAGAGAAGTTACTCAAGCTTTGGCTCCCTGCCACCTGACAGGCCTGAAGCTCTTATAGCTCCTAGAAGGGTGTCCCAACTTCTGCTGCCAAAGAGCTACCTAATTTCTCTTAAAATCTCAAGATCACAGACAGGGGTAGTGGGTTAGTTCAAGTTACAGTAGGTGCTGAAAGTTTACTAAAGTACTAAAGAGGGAGAGAATAGGCCTCACTCAGGCAACTGCTGACCTCAACTTCTTTTGGGGAACAAAGTATTATTATAATAGGATACTGGCTTTGGAGCTAAAAGGCCTTCAAAGGTGACAGAATCCAACTCCCTCATTTTGCAAAGGAGAATAGTGAAGCATAGAAGTTAAATGACTTGTACACACAGGGATTAGACGCTGAAATACAACTGAGGTCCTCTGACTATAAATCCAGTACCCATTTCACTACACTGTACTATCAATCCTTAAGCATTTATCAAGCACCTACTATATACTAGGCACTGTGCTAACTACTAAGGATACAAAGAAAGTCCCTGATCTCAAGGAGCTCACAGTCTAATAAAGAAGACAACATGTAAACAACGATGTACAAACAATGTATAGGATAAATTGGAAATAATCCTTAGAGGGAAGGTACTAGAATTAAGGAAGATTAGGAAAGGCTTCCTATAGAAGGTAGGATTTTATCTGGGACTTGAAGCCAGGAAGGCAGAGATGAGGATGGAGGGCATTCCTAGAATGGGGGCCAGCCAGTGAAAACGTACTGCTGTCAGTAACATTATTAATAACAAATGATGAAAGCTCATACTTAAAGCTGCAGCTTTAAGGAGCCATGGTGGGGGGAGGGGGGAGGAGGGGGGAGGTAAGAGGTGTTGGTGATATGTGATGGAGAAGGCTGGATTTGAAGTCAGGACAACCTGGGTTCAAATCTTACCTCTGGCCTAATGACATATAACTATGGGCAAATCACTTAATCTTAGTGTCATGGTTTCTTCGGATGTAAAACGGGAATGATAAATACCTGCAGTAATTAGTGATAATATACGTGAAGTTCATCAACAGATTTAAAGCACTACATAAATATTAGTTGCAATTATCACGATTATTGAGCATTAAGGAAAGACAGTTTAATGTCATTGCTCTAAAGGGGCTGAGGGGACAAGGCCCAGATGAAAAACAGAACCCTCATTTCACCTTTGGTCTCCTGTCAGGGAAATTACCTTACATCCATCTAGTAAATGTGTTCTCATCTTAGCCTTACAATAGTGATATTTTACACCGCCATCTTACAGATGGAGATGTAGGCAATGAAGGGAGTGCAATGACTTGACAATGTCTCACAACTACTTTCGGTGCCAGAGCCAAGACCACAAGCCAGACCCAACTCCCTGCCCTCTGCTTTTTATTAGAGCGGGCTGCTTCCAGTCTGGAAGGAGGGGATAAAGGGATCAGCAGCACCCAGCTCTATCTTTTATTCTCAAGATTACAGCCTGGTGGCTGTCCTGTTCCTCCTGCCCCAAGCTCCATTTCTCCTCCTCTATACAGCTCCTCTGCCCTTTCTCCTAGCCCAACAGCCCCCAGGGGTCCTGTCCTGGCTTAGCAGGGTGACCCAGAGAGAAGAAAGGAACAGCAGTGCTGAGTCAAGCAGGTCCTATGGCCTTTGGGGGGTGGGGATAGCAGAGGCCCCCTTTGTCCCTTATTTGCCCCCTGGGTTTATAGAAATAAAGGTTCTGCTGCTATATGAAGTTAATGCTCTCTCTTCTTCCTCTGTAATGACCTGCTGTTTCTGGATCTCCTTGGAAGATCTGGCTACTAGTATTTTCTAGTTCCTTTTCAAATGTAAAAACCTCCCCCTTCAGGACAGAAGTCTGACTCAGGAAATACGGCCTGTGGCCAGGCCACCCTCCCCACACTTCATGCAGGGCCCCCAAATCTTCAGCAAAGAATAGTAGAAAGGATGCTGAATTCAGGGCAAAGGAGAACTCTAAATCCCAGCTATGACATTTACAAGCTGTAGCACTTTCTGAAGGTAATTTGACTTCTCTGTGACTTAGTTTCTTTAACTGCAAAATAGGGATATATTTGTATTGCCTTATCAGTGAGGTTGTTGGGCAACACATGCACATGCATGCACAATGCTTCATTAACCTTCATAAAGCTCTGTGGAAACATGAGCTGTGATCATAAATGCATTTAGGAATCAAGTTGAAAGAAATTCGAGCCCAGTTTTACAAATTGTAATTTGGAAGCAATACTACTTTCTAAGCTGTTCTGGGGCTTCTCTGCAAGGCCTGAAGGCTACAAGGGGAAGGAAGGGAACAAGCATTTATTAAGTACCTACTATGTGCCAGCTAGGTGGTATAGTGGATAGAGTGCGAGGCCTGCAGTAAGAAAGACTCATCTTCCCAAATTCTAATCTGGCTTCAGGTACTTTCTAGCTGTATGACCCTGGGCAAATCACTTAACTCTGTTTGCCTCAATTTCCTCATCTGTAAAATGAGCTGGAGAAGGAAATAGTAAACCACTCCAATGTCTTTACCAAGAAAACCCCCAATGGGGTCATGAAAAGTCAGACAGGACTGAACAACTGTGTGCCAGGCCTTATGTGAAGCACTTTAAAGAACCTAGGCAAGGTTCCAAGGGAAGAGGCTCCTGGAAGGAGCACTCATTCACAACCCTGAGCAGAGAAACAGTCACTACTTGATAATGTGCTCCAGTACAAGCTCCTTATGACTCTTGGGGAACTTAACCAATTAAATCGTCATCTTCCATGCAGGTAGGAAGAATGACGACCAGAAAGGGTGAGCCGCTTGTGCAAGGTCACCTAGCAAGACGGTAGCAAAAGCAGGCTGAGAGAAGGGGCACCTTGACTCTAAGATGATCCACATTACCAGCAGAAGCCACACCATCCCTTCAGCTATCCTTACACAAAACAGATCCTAACCAAATCCTGAGGGATAGGGTTTGAGTCCAATAAATTTATGATAAAATGAACTAAACTGCCTTCTCCTAGGATACTGGAAGGGGCCTAAGCCAGGGTGGGCTGGAGCCAACTTGAACCAATTGCTAAATTTTTAATGAGGGGTTACACTTTGGACATAGGTAAATTGGACAAATCAGAGCTTGATTTATTGTTTTATTGACTGTTTAGACTTAAGAAAGTGATAGAAAAAAAGTTAATACTGCATATTAAACTTAAAAGTGTGCTGTGTGGACTCCCCCTCCCCCAAAAAAGCTGGTTGTTAAACATTTACCAGCATACCCCTGGACCTACTAGATCCTCTAAGAGCTCCTTTGTGTTATGGTGGCAAGTCTGGTGAAGCCTGTGGACCTTTTCTCAGAATAATGTTTCATTGCCTATATTCATAATTAAAGGAAATGCTAATTTGCAATTAGAGGTTAGTGAAAATAAAGAAATAATTTTCTTCTCATCCTACATCACAAACCGTGTAAAATCCAGCCACAAACCTGGGGTCCCAAGTTAAGAATCCCTGTTCTGATCTGACCCTCTTGTTTTACAAATAAGGAAATTGGGGTCCAGAGAGTTTAGGTGATCTGCCTAAGGAAACACAGCTGTTTAGTAGCAGAGCCAGGATGAGAGAATCCAGATCTCGACTCCTGGTCCACTGCTCTTTCCCCTCACCACAGTAAGGAAATACAAGAGCAGCATTTGTTTGCCACACAAGGACTGCATCGAGGCAAGGACAGGCCCCTTGGGAGTGGGGAAAAAGCCGGGGAAAGAGGAGCTTAGGCTGGGTAATCTATACCATTTCTATGAGGGATCCAGGTCTCTTCTAAGAGCTTCACTCTTCTGTGACCTTTCCTGGGTCATCTGGGGATAACCCTGCCCTTTGTCCAAAACAGGGTAATTTTATCCATTTTAGAAAGTAGGAAAAGAAAGAAAAATCCTTTGTAATCTCAAATGCATAGTTATTATTACCCAGGGTAATTCTACTGTTGGGAGCAAAAAAAAAAACCAAAAACCTAGCCTACATACTTTACAAAAGCTGGCAAAGTTGTTGGTGTTTAAATTTTTTTTTTTTTGCATAGTAAAGCTGTCTAGTGGTTAGAAAACTAGATTGGGTGGGGGCAGGGGTGTGCTAGAGCAAGCTCATTTGTTAAAATTTTCGGTGTGCACATTTACATCTCAAAATTTATTATTTTGTTCATTTCTAGACTTAAAATGATGGAGAAAATATTGATAATACAAGTTAAACTTAAAGGTGTATCCTAGGTACATTTTTTTTCCCAGAGAGCCTGTTGCTAAACATTTCCCAATACAGCCCTGGTTTGGGCTGGGAATGAGGAGGGGGAAATCTAGAAACCTAGATTCAAAGTCAGCCAGGGCAACAATTTGCTGCATGATCTTAGCTCCTCTACTAAGGGCCTCAGTCAATTCAATTCAATAAACACTTTTTAAGCACCTAATATGTGCCAAGCATGGTGCTAAGCCCTGGGGATACAAAAGGAAGACAGTTCCCGACCTCAAGGAGTTTACAATCCAATAATGAAACCAATCCCCCCCCCCCCCCCGCTTTCAATTTAACCAGTATTTACTGAAAGTCTTCTCTCTACCAAGTATTTCCAAGGCTCTAAATGAAGAAGATAAAGTCCCTTTCACCTGAGAACCTTATGATCTCAATAAGGAGGGCACACTACCATACAATAACCTTCTCAAATGCTTATATCCTTTTCATATCAGAGACCAGAGTACAGCCAAGTGACCCAAGAGCTTAGGAAGCCAAGAGAGCACAATGGTCCTGAACAGTCAGAGAAAGCCTCCCATAAAAGGCAGGTAGACTATAAGTTCCATGAGGGCAGGGGTTTTATCTTAGGTATCTTCATGTTCCTCAGTGCCTGGCACAGTTTCCACATACATGTGATAGAGATGTTTGCTGAACTTGATTCCTGGAGGCCCTGGGGAAGATGGGCAAAGTAACTTGGCTGAAATAGAGGGCCCCAAGGGCAGGGAAGTCCACAAATGCAATCACTAACATGAACAAAACACTGATACTAGAGTCAGAAGACCTGGGTTGAAATCCCTTTTCTGAGGTTTATTTTCTGGTGACCCTGAGCAACTCACTTAATTTCTATAGGCCTTAGTTTCCTCTTCTGTAAAATAAAGAGGTTAGACTAAATGGCATAGAAGTCTTCCAGCTCTACATTTAGGGTCCTATTAGAAAATAGATATTTTGTACTCAAAAGAGACAGTCATCCAGTTCCCCGATGTGGTTAAATAAATTTTTATAAACACCCACGAAAACAGCCATAAGAGATCTTTCCCCAACCCCACTCCCTAATAAGAACTTCCTATTCAAGATAAAAGGGTAAACATTGAGAGAACAGATGCAGAGAGTAAATATTTTTTTTTAATGGAAACACACACACACACACACACACACACACACAGTCACCAGTGAATGACTCTAAACAAGCAGATCTACCCCTTTCAAAACTATGTATTTGTCCAACAAACCCCAAATGGAATCTGAGAAATGGGACGAGTCTTCAAAGCTGGATTTCCTTTTGGCTTACTCCAGAGCCCCCTTGGATCACTCATCTGTCCACCCCACAGGGCAATGATGCCCTTTCCTAGCTTTGAAAAAGAAAACTGTTTGCATTTTGGCAGCAGGATACATTTGGAAATGTGTAAACTGAGAAAAAGAAAACATTTCAAATAATCACAGGGCAGCAGAACCCACACACAAAGGAGGGAGTCTCTCCTGCCCAGGAAGGATTAGTTTTCCCCAGGTCTCAGGGCTCAGGACTCCAACCCCCCTGCTCTCATTTAACCCACACTATTTGCATTATGGAGGAAACTGACATGCTGCAGCCAATTTGAAAATTACACCCATGCATAATGGCTAAATGACTCCTTACTCTATAATTACCTCATATCTTTCCTTTATTTACTTTCCAGAAAATCAACAGTCAAGAGGTTTCTCTAAAGGGGAAAGAACAGGGTTGCCAATAAAGGTCGGAAGAAAATCAGCTTAAAACCATTTATAAGCAGCTAAAATCTATAAAGAACCTCATTGTAGTATGACTACTCCAGCTCCCTACAGATGTCCCATGGATAGAGGTTTGGGGGAATCCATAAAGAAAGTCTAGCATGTTCTTAACATCTTTTTCCCATCATGGAGATCTATGGAGCAATAGCAGGGCCTGGAATAATCAGTTTGGTTGAAGAGATTCGTTTAACTCATGCCCAGCATTGCTAACCTGATCCTACAAGGCAGACAAGGTCACCTCAGATTCCACCTCATTTGGGATGCAGCCTTAAGCATCCCCTTCCTGAAAGTTGTATTGCACTTCCAACCATGCTGGGCAGGCAGAAGAGGCATGACTGATTATCTGTTATGTTTCATTCTAAGTTGGCATAATGGTTAGTGGGGTACTTGCAAAAAGATCCAAGTTCAAATCCCACCTCAGATACTTCCTAACTATATGACCCTGGGCAAACCTCTGAATCTGTCAGCCTCAGTTTCCTCACCTGTAAAATCAAGATAATAAGAACATCTACCTCACAGGGTTGTTGTGAGAATCAAATGAGGTAATATGTGTAAAGTGTTTTATATACTTTAAAGTGATATACAAATGTTAGCTGCTGCTAGCAGGGTTACCCCTTCATATCTCAAGATAAAAGCATGAGTCAAGCCAACAATAGTATAGAAAGCCCAGTGGAGCGGGATAATTTCCACCAAGCAGGCTGAATGCATACCCTAAATCTAAGGCAAAGTTTCCAGGAGACCCAAGCTCTATCTTCCCGTCAGGGAAAAAGGACAAAATGTACAGGATCCCCATAGGGCAAAGGTCCAATTGCTAATTTCCCTCCCACCCAAGAAGACAAAGAACTGAGTCTTTTAAAGGGGCTTAGGGGGCCTAGACTTAGCATAAGATTTTTCTCAGGTCTCTTTCTGTCCTATTTGAGGCTGTGCCCATAACAGGGCCAACAAGATCTATTCTTCAGGACATATTTTCTCCCTCCAGTGTGCAAGTCTAACTCCATTGGAGTCTAATCAGAAGGAGACAACCATATGGTACCCCTTCAAATTCCCAATCAAGGCTATTTATTACCATCAGTAAAAGAATGAATGCATTGGCTTAGCTCTGCTGTTGCTTACCCACAGGCTTGGGTTTTTGAAAGGGTTGCAAGTCTGTCCTACATTCCACAGTGCCATCTAAGGAGAAAAAAAAAAAAAGACCCAGGAATTTGGTCTTAAGCCCTGAAAAACTAAACTGCCAGACTTTAAGAGAAACCAAGTGTAGGACACCTATCATTAATCCATTGATCTCCACCCTTCTCCGAGCAGAAGTATATGAAGAAGTGTTGAAGGAAAAGCATTGAGGCCTCTTCTTTATGCACTCCATAGAAGAAATCACCAAAGTGGTAAGAACTAATAAAAACGTCCATCTAGAAGTAGCGGGGAAGAGTACCTGGAAAAACCCTGCTATTCCCATGATGCTCACACTATTAAGACTAGGGGCAGAGGCTGCCAAAGAATCTGATGATCACAGGCATAAGGTTTTAAAGTTTGTAAAGTATTTTACATAATCTGTGTTGATCCTCACAACCACTCTGTAAATTAAAATACTCACAACGGCCATTAATAACATCTCCATTTTACAGATGAAGAAATTGTGAGTCACCAAGTTTCCATGACCTGGTCCTTATGGACCTTCAAGGTCATCTAGTCCAACCAATCCTATCTTTTTATACTCTGGCTAACTTTCTGCCAACCTGCTATGCTTTCTGCCAACCTGCTATGCTTTGCCTTCCTTAGACCAGGTCTCCTCTCTCCCATTCTGAGGTGGTGCTCTTCTGATTGGCTGAAGTTCACTTCATCTATCCCTCCTCAGGCCCATCATGCTCCATTCAGGCCATCTTCCTACTATGTCACAGGCATACTATGTCCTCATCTTTCACCTCTCGCTGTGGGAACAGTATTCTAATCAATGCTACCATTCCTGGAAAGGGCATGTCACCCCCTGTCCTATGACTCATCTCACTGTACCTGTGACTCCTCAAAGACAATCCTCCCTGGCCATCACTCCCTTAAATGTGTTGTTTACCACCATCCACTTTTTGTGGGGGCAAAGAATTAGAAAAAAAGTAGATGCCCATCAATTCAGGAACATCAGACAAGTTGTGGTACATGAACATTATTGTGCTGTAAGAAACGATGAGTGTGATCAATACTGAGGAGTGTGGGAAGATTTATATGAACTGATGCAAAGTAAAGAAAGCAGGATCAAGAAACACAATGACAACAACAATGTAAATGGAAGAAAAAAAACAAGAACAAAATAATCAAGACTGAATTCTGTGAAACTATAATGACTAAGATTTAACCTTCTCATAAGAAGGTACTTCCTCCACTTCTTTGCAGAGGTATGAGGCTGTGGGCATGGAACATTGAATATGACATCAGACTTTTTCAATGTGTTGGTCAATCTTGCTGAAATATATTTCTTCCTTTTTTAATTTTTTGTTATAATGGGAGAAAGAAAATATATGTAACAGGAAAAGATATCATTAAAACATTTAATAACAAGAAAACAATGTAAACTTCCCATGGGGAGGGTTTTTCTTGCTTTTTGTATTTATATCCCCAGTACCATGACTGATTGTGCTTAATAAATGCTTTTCATTCTTTCCTTTAGTCCAATCCCATAATTTTACAAATGAAGAAACTGAGACTCAGAGAAATAAAATAATTTGCTCATCGTCACATAGCTACTAAATGTCATAGACAAAATGTGAACTTGGGTTTTCCTAACTCCAAGTTGATCAATTCATCCACGATATCAGAAGTGTCAAACTCCTTATGCTGGCCCAAACCAGATTAAAATATAATTAGTAAATGTTTAGTAAAAAAAAAAAAGAAAATACAGACAATATTAATTTGTGATTTTCTACTTCAACTTGCCAACTCTATTTGAGTTTAATACCACTGCATTACACCATGCTACTTCAATGCCAAGAGCTACCATCATGGTGGTACCAAGCAGGAGATGCCTTAGGTCATACAATTTGTAGCTGGAAGGGCCCTTATTGATCATTTCATTCAACCCCCAGACTTTATAAATGAAGAAACTGAGGCCCAGTGTGGTGAAAGTCTTTGTTCAACATTAAGCAAGAAGCAGAGCCAGAATTAGAACCAAGGTTGTATGACAATTTTCAAGGCTCTCACCAAGACACCATAGGTTGCTGTTATTTCTCCATACTCTGAGTTATCATGGTTGTTGGTGTTTTGGTTATTTTCAGTAGTATTCGACTCTTTGTGACCCCTTTTGGGGTTTTCTTGGCAAAGATATTGGAGTGGTTTGCCATTTTCTTCTCCAGTTCATTTTATAGATGTGGAAACTCACACAAACAAGGTTAATTGATTATACATAGCAAGAAAGTATCTGAGGCCAGATTTGAACTCAGGTCTTCCTGACTTCAGGCCAAGCACTCTAGCCACCTCATAAACTCAAAGAATATCAGAACTAGAAGGATCCTTGGAGATCATTTAGTTCCTCAAAACACTCTTGTTTTAGAGTCTTGGGATGTTCTATTAGAAAGCTCCACCCCCTAAGTTGGCTGCATTGCAACAACTGAAAATGAGGTGCTTTCAGAGAATCCAAGAGAAGCCAACAGGATGTCCTACAGGCTATTTGGGTAAATAATCATACTAGATGATGTAAACCTGCATGTCACTGGGGCCAAAATGTCAAGGACACGAATTTTGTGCCTCTTGGTTATAGTAGGGTGAATGTCACAAATGGCAGTGTTGGTGGAGATTTCTGGTTTGAAATTTTGTGAATATGTGCAACATAGGCTCAGAACTACGGAAATAACTTTAGTGCTTATTATTAATGACATTAATAATAATACTAGTTATCCTATACTACTATACAACTGGATATGATCATTCCTGGGAATTGCAAGAAACCCTTCTCTTTTTCTTTTTTTTTTTTCTGAGGCAATGGGGTAAAGTGACTTGCCCATGGTCACACAGGCAGTATGTGTCAAGTGTCTGAGGCCACATTTGAACTCAGGTCTTCCTGAATTTAGGGTTGGTGTTCTATTCACTGTACCATCTAGCTGCCTCTAAGAAACCCTTTTCTCAACTCCTGCTTCTGGTATCCAGTTGGTTTTATCATTATGTAAGTCATTTCTTACCTAGCCTTAATTACTGACTGGGCATTGCCTCAGTCAGTCTTTTAAAGACCTTAACTTAAAAAAGACCAAGGTCTCCCACTGTATCTAGGGCCATCTCCAGTTGTCCTGATCTATATCTTGCCACTGGAACCAGATGGTGGAGGAGAAAATGAGGCTGATGACTGTACAACCCTCCCTCACTGAACACAAGTCACTTGCATGTCATGGTATCACCTCCCTGATATCATAGTCCACTTTGAGAACAAAGGACAAACAATAACATCATTATGCAATGAGGCATATCAAATGCAGCCTACTGGCCAGAGGAAAGCAACAGAAGGCTTGTGCAAATGCTCTCTCCTTTTATCACAGTCCAGTGCTGACTGCACTGAACTCCCCCATCCCAACTAGAATGGGAAAAATAAGGAGTGTTCTCTAAAATTAGGAGATTTAAACAGCCTTCTTGTTTCACATCCTGTCTTCTGACCTAGTATATTTCCATATAATAATAATTGTTGTTATTAATAAAATTAATAACTACAGGCATAGTTTGCAAAATTCTTTCACGTACATGATCCCACTTGATGCTCATAACCTAGTGAAACAGGCAAGGCCTCTGGCATACCCATTCTATAAGTCAGAGATTCTGAGAGGTTTTATATCCTGGTAGAAAAGAAAGAGGAGTTGGCTTTGGAGTCAGAAGACATGGCCTCAAATCCTAGTTCTGCTGATTACTACCCATGTGACCCTGGGTAAGTCACTTCCTTCTCAATTTCCTCCAATATATGAAAAGCCTGGACTAGATGAGATGCTATCTAAGGGCCCCTCCCAGCCTGGACCAAGGTCACAGAGTCAGTTTCTGGTAAAAGCTAGGTTTCTTGATTCCCAGCCCCAGGTTTTCCTCATTAGACCATACTCAATCATTAATAAACAAACAAACAAACAAAAATTAGTCATTTGCTGAGCCTCCTGATTATTTCTGTATCTCACAACAGCCTTGAAGTAAGGGCAGAGTCAGGAATCCTATGTAAGAGACACCCAAGGATGGGCCAGTCAGTCAGTGCTTGTCCAGGGCACTTGGCCATAGCAAACAGGTCCCCTAGGAGAGAGAAGGGCCTGGCAGCCTTCATATGATCACTCCTTTCCAGGTGGGGTGGAAGTGGGGGTTCAGTTCTACAGGCTCTAAAATCAAGATTCCTATTATTCAAACCAGGCCAGTTTCCACCAGCTATAGTCTATGACTGGACCTAAGAGGAGCAAATTATCAGATTTCCTTTTCTGCTCACTTTCACAGAAGCTACAAATATTCCTAATTAAAGGTTGTGTTTTATTCTTTTCTCACAAAGTTCCCCTGTTAAAGCTCCCTTCCCTCTTGGGAGGAGGGAGAGAGAAGGCAGAAGATATACATGGAAGTAGGAAGGAAGGGGGATGCAGCTGTGTGGCCTCTAGAAACTACCTACTAATGTGGCATTATGAGAACTTGTACAGCTAGCTTCATAGAAGCTGTCAAACTATGTTCCTCAATCTTTCTCCTTCCCCTCAACCACTCTTCACACACCCATCTAGAAGCTCCTCCTTATATGGTCCAGAGGAGGAGTCAGCTGTACATAAAATATGGCCTAAGGCTACCCTCCTCTCTAGCACCCATATCCCTCTGTATTATTTTGGCCAGGCACTTAACAAATACTTAACTAATTTATCTTACCTCTGAGTCATAGTTAACTCGAGCTCAGGTGAAAGGCAGAGGTTAAGTGACTTCTGCAAGAGCAAAGCTTAAGTATGGGATTCAGGACTTCTACTTCTTTGTCCTGGCCACCACCCTTTTGCTGTTCTCTCTTTGCTTCCCTGGCATCTAAAACTCCCAGAGCCCTACAGGCAGGACCTGGTACAACCAATCACATTTACAACCTCAAAAGGGGAAGAAAAGGAGGGAAAGGCTCCCAGTCTCTGCTTCTCTTATTAAGAAACCTATCCAAATGATCAAAGTTCAAGCACACAACCTTCCTTTTTGTTAACAACAGTAAACTACAAAAATGGAAATTAACACATGTGGTAAGTTGCCATCACTACTTAATCATTCTAGTAGGTGGTTTTGCTTAACTTTCTTTTTTTTAATGAAAAGGTACTGGGGTGAGGTGAGGAGGTCTTTTTGGCTGAGAAGTAGCTAATGTACAAAATAAAATATTAGGAACCTATTATAGTCAAGATTGTGAGCTCTTTGAGGTCATTCACTACTATAATACCCCTATGAATTCCAAATACCCACTTTATCATGGTTACTTATCATGTGTTAGATTTATCCTTTCTGGGGATATTTCACTCATTCCTTGAGGCTGCCTTATATTTTATATCTCCCTCTCTCAGAGATTCCAAGCCCCATTCCCTGCCTTGAACTTTTTCATTATAGTCCTCCCTCCTCCTCTCCCTCTTCAGCCTACTTCTCCTCCTAAATGCTGTCTTAAGGGTTAAGAATGAATTTAATGCTTGAGTTGTCCTCTTTTCCTAGGTACAAAAGCAGGCATTGATCTCTCCTCACCAGCACTTCACCCCTAAGGTCATCAAGTTAGATAGAGACTCATGGGAGTCCACCCCCAGCCCCACCCCACTGCTTAGGGAGCTTGATTAATTCTCCCCCCCCCACTCTATTTTCCTCACGTCTGGGGTGGAGGGAGGTGAACAAAGCTGACCATAACATTAAGGTGAAAGACTCCAAATTAGGTGGTAGGTCCAGTAACATTTCTCTCCATTTATTTTTCTGCTAAAACATGATGTCACCCCTGTCCTCAGCCCTGGCTACTGCCTGCATTTTTGGAAGCCAAGATACCAGAATTGTGCCTAGGTTTATAAGGGTGTGTGACAAGACTGTATTCCTCAATTTTCCCCAAGTCCCTGTTTCATCCAATACCAATAGATAATCATAACCACTGCACAAACAGATCTATCTCTCATGCCTTCATTCAGAAAGGAAAGTAAGACCCAGCAATAAATTGGATTGGGGGCTCTGCCCACTATTTGTTCCTATAACCCAGAGTACTTCAAACCCCAAACTGAGTTTGAAAGTTGCTCAAGTTAAACAAAAGGGAAACGGGAAAAGGTCAAGCCAGTCTGTCCTCTGAAGGCCACTCCCCAACTCCTTCCAAATTCCCTGGATTACCAAGATCAGAACTAACCAAACTTCCCAAAGTATAAGCAAGATTAGTCAAGAGGTGGGGGAAGGGAGACATAACTATCTCATAGGAGTGCCTCTGAAAAGGAAGGGAAGTGCGCTTATTATCAGCTTGGCTTTTCCAGATAAAAGTTTTCCCAAATCTCTCTTCTCTGCTGATGTCATTACAGAACGAAGGTTCTGGGAAGCCAGGCTAGGAAATGGATATGATAAAATGACAGCAGTCCCAATAAAACAAGGATGGTGTTTCTGACTTTTCTCTCTTGCAGGCCACCTCTACCTCCTGTGCCCACAAACTTGACATGGGCTTTCTCAGGCAGCTCCCTCCTGATCCTCATGCTGGTCAGCCAGGCCTCCCCACCAATAGACATCAAGGACCACCAAGCTGTCCCTACTCCCACCACGGGCCTGGGTGAGTGGATAAAAAAGATAATTATGGAGAATGGAAGCTTTCTACCTAGAAAGCCCCCTTCCGATTTCACCCATCACCTCTGGAGGAGGAGGGAAATAACATCTCTCAGGTCTCCAGGTGGAAAATCATCTTATCCTAGCTACTCTATCAATGAATATGCAGCAACACCCACACTCCCGCTCCTCCTACTCCAAAGGGAAACCAACATCCGGAGCTGGGAAACCACTGCAGTGGGGGGGAGGCGGGTGACGGCAGCGTCTCTATGCTCCGCAGTCCCCTCGTCTCTCTCTAGCAGCCCCACGATGGGGCGAGGGATCCAGAGGGATTTCATTCCCCGACCCTGTTAGCACCTCCAGGCAGCCTGTGACACCGGCTCTACCACAGGGACCTCAGGAATGACCTAGGGACAACCTGCTTACTGCCGCCAGTCGGGATGCGGGGAGGGCAGGGGGGGAAATCGTTCTCGACCCCAAGAGAACCAAAGGGCACGGACACACAAACGCGCGCGCGCTCACACGCGCCCACCCCTTGCCCAGGAGTCCCCGGTAAAGGGCATTCAAACGGTCCTCCCCCATCCTATCTTCAGCAGCATCCTTCTCCGCCCGGTCTCGCCAGCAGCGCAGCAGGTAATGGATCAGGGCGAGGGCCGGCGTCGGAGAAGTCAGACCCAGAGGAGAAGGCGAGGGGAGGCGGCGGCCGAGGAGAAAAGCCGAGGAGAGGGCAGGGGAGGATGCCGGGAGTGAAGGAATGATGCAGGGCAGGGCAGGAGGGATGCGAGTGCCTTTAACTCACGCTCGGGCTTTGGGGAATCCCATGGAGAGGAGGACCTCGAGGGCCGACCCATGCTTGATGGTGCCGGGACGATGCTGCTGCCGGTTCCTCCGGGGGATGACTTTGCTGTAGAGCTCCTCTCGCGCAGCCATGCCGGGCGGGCTGGGGCTGCCGCCGCCTCCGAGCCGAGCTGAGCCGAGCCGGGAGCCACAGCGGGCTCAGCATGCAGCCATGGCCCGGGAGGAGACGCCGCCGAAGCTGTGGCGCGGGCGGGCGGGCGGGAGGAGGGACGGAGGCGACCGCGGGCGGCTCGATGGCGAGGGCCGGGCCGGCGGCGGCGGCGCTGCCAGACCGCGCTGAGACTAGCTAACTCCAACGGCTTCCTGGTGGAGGCGGCCCGCGGAGAAGCGACTGCTCCGCGCCCGATAAGACGCGACTGCAGGCTCCGGTCCCCGAGCGCCTCCGAGCTCCGTAGGCGCCCGCTGCCAGGAGCGCGGCCGTCCTCCGCCCCCGGCCTCCGCTCCTCGCAGTCCGGGAATTTGCAATGAGTAATTTTTGAATGGATCAAAAAGGGAAAAGGAGCTCGAGTGGGCCGGCCTTGCCTGCCCCGTGTCAGCGGCCCCGCCCCTCTCTTAAAGCTGCAGCTCCCGCGGCTTGCGGCGAGCTCGCTGGGCTGCGTCCCTTTAACACCCAAGAGAGGGGACCCGACCGGCAAGGGTCGCGATTTAGGCGTTTGTTCCTGAAAATCACCATCCGCCCGGTGGCCCTCATTTGCTTTAATATGTCATCGCAGTCCTGGCCCCTGACACCTGACACCTTTCCTCCTGACACACCAGTCAACAATTTCTAAATGCTTGATGCACCTAATAGCGTGAACTGCTGATTATGATGGTTCAGAAGCCGGGGAGATGAGACCTAGAGAAATAGGTATGGATTTAGAAAGAACCGACATAAATGTAAAGTGTAGCTGCTGCCATTAGAAACAAAGTTGCTGCTTGTCCTTTCTGCACAGAATTGAGCAACAAACGACTTTTCCTCTCTTTAGTAACAATTATAATGATGATACAGTAGCAGGCATTTATATAGCCCTTTAAGGTTTGCAAATTGCTTTACATACATTATCTCATTTGATTCTTCCAAGAACTCTAAGAAGTAAATTCTCTTATGACCATTTTACTGATGATGAACCTGAGGTTGACAGAGGTCAAGTGATTTGCCCAGGGTCTCACATTTAGTCATCATCATCTGTACAGTGCCTACTCTGTGCCAGACACTGCTAAGTTCTTTACAATTACTATCTCATATGCTCCTCCAACAACCCTGGGTGATAGGTGCTCATATTTTCCCCATATTACAGATGAGGAAACTGAGGCAAACAGAGATTAAGTGACTTGCCCAGGGTCACAAAACTAGTCATCATCATCATTTATATAGTGTCTACTATATGCCAGACACTGTGCTAAGCACTTTACAACTATTATTTCATTTGATCCTCACAAATGATGTCGTGATGAGTGCCATCTATTTTAAAGATGAGGAAACTGAGGCACCGTGGAAGCTGTTTATTTTACAGATGAAGAAACTAAGGAAGACAGAAATCCAGTGACTTGCCCAGAGTCACACAGCTAGCAAGTGTGGGAGGCACAATTTGAACACACATTTGTCTAGTGATTTAAGGTCTACAAACCACCTTTCCTCCTAACGGCCTTGTGAGATAGGTAGTGAAAATATTATAATTCCCATTTTACAGATTAGGAGACTGAAGCTTTGAGGGGTAAAGTGACTTCCTCTTAGTGACTCTGATAGCAAATGCCAAGGCATTTGCAAATCCAGGTCTCCTGATTCCAGGGTTACCAATCTTTTCACTCAATGCCACTGTCTCCTACTAATCTTCCTAAAGTAGACTACCATCTGCACTTTTTTGATTTATAGGCAGGCAGATCTTGGCTCAAAATGAAGATAAACTTTCTAATAACCAGAGCTGTTCAACAATGGATAGAGCTGCCTCCTGAGATAGTGAGCTCCCAGTCACTTTAAAAATTCAAGCAGAGGTTAGATGACCTCTTTTTGTCAGGCTACAGAGAAACTTTCTACAGTGAACAGAAAGCAGGATGGGGTGGTCCCTTCTAACTGGTGTTTTGATCACTTTTGTAGGGCAAATAGCCCCAGCAGTCAAGTCAGGTGGTTGCCATAACTTTGCCACTCACCAACTTTGTGCACTTGGAGAACCCATTTCCCTTCTCAGGGCCTCAGTTTCCTTTTTCTATAAAAAGAGGAGGTTGGATTAGTTGATCTCTAAGGCCCCATCTTACTCTAACATTCTAGGATTCTATAATTATATTTCCAGGGCACCAGGAAGTTTCCTCCTCCACCCCCACTTGTTGGATGAAACTTAAAATTTCTTTACCAGGGAACAAAGCCTTTCTTTCCATGATGAGAGAAAGGACTCAAAATGCAAAAAATCCTGAGAGAGTTGAGTTAAACGCACACAAAGATTCATATGACTGATATCAGATTCTTTCTGGAAAATAGGAGAGAAGGAGTCTGAGCTTCAGAGAGAAGAAAAGAGAACAGCAGAATACAGGAAATGTCTCTGAAAGAGGAGACTGTAGGCTGTGAAGACCAACTAGCTATTTCACACTTTTGCCTAAGGGCATGAAAGATTTGTAGTTTAATAGAGCTATTTAAACACTAATTTTTAGGGTTTTGCCCCCCACAGATACTTTCCTCAAGATACCTGATTATGGTATGGAGGTGACAGGCAGCTGTCAATGGTTGTGCCAGAGGACTGCCAGTTCTAGTGGGTTCTTTGCAATCTGGAAAGGTCTGGAGTCTGTACTCCATGATAGGTTATCTGTCTTTTGTCTGAGAACTGGCCAAAGTGAATTTAGAGGGGCTTTTCACCCAGTGGTGTTAGGGTGATGAATTTCTTAGATTTGGAAACTTCTTCAAGATCATCAGCCAAATCACAAAAGGGGTTGCCTCCACATGGAAGAAGCCACCCATCTTTGAAGTAAATTCCAGGGAAAACAACATGGTTTGATTTTCTTAACAGGGAATTGATTTTCTAAAAGGTATTTGAATGTTAAGGGAGTGAGTGGGTACAGGGCAAATCTGAAAATCAATGAAAGAGATTCATCCTAGCTTGGGGGAAGCTCTTATCCCCTTGACTCCAATCACTGGGTAGGATATAAGAGACTCTTCCAAATAGTGTCTGGCAATTGGGGGAATTGCCAGGTGGTCTCTAACAAAGTAGAGGGACCAGCCAGGCCTGGGGACCCTAGAAAATCTGCCTAGGGTCCTGGGGCCCTGTTGATGTTGGTTTGAGGAGGTCATCCATTCCTTCTTTTAATGAGAGGCAATGGATCATTGTGGATAGTTAGGCCTCAAAGCCAAGAAGACCTGGGTTCAAGTCCAGCCTCAGACATGTACTGGGGGTGTAATCCTGGGCAAGCCACTTAGTCTCATAGAGCTCTAAGCAACTTTAAAATTATAAATTGCAGAAAAGTTGTCAATCTGCATTGATAGATGAAGATTCTTGATCTAGGAATTCCATATGCCAGTAAAACCACATGTCCAGGTTCTATCCCATGTGTCCTTACCCATTATAGAATCATAGAGTCTCACATTTTGAAAAGACCTCCAAAGCCCTGTGGGCCCATCTGTACAA
The DNA here is from genome assembly GCF_900497805.2 of Vombatus ursinus. Lineage (NCBI taxonomy): Eukaryota > Metazoa > Chordata > Mammalia > Diprotodontia > Vombatidae > Vombatus > Vombatus ursinus. The sequence continues at coordinate 1,835,573 of NW_020954594.1, forward strand.
GGCCCTAACAAGAGCTCATGCAGTTTCTACCAGAAATCCACTATTTGCCAAGACAACCCCACCACTTTTGGATAGCTCTAATTAATAGATTAACAGTTTATCTCTACATGGATCCTAAATTCTTCTCCCTATAACTTCTACCTATGTGCCCTAGTTCTGTCTTTTGTGA
>NW_020954594.1:1835765-1842343 GCF_900497805.2 Vombatus ursinus
ACCCCCCCCCCCCCCCCCGGTGAAATGATGATAAACAATCTTTATTCCTTTTGAGAATAAAAGAGAATTGACATCTTGAAGCAGCTAGATGGACAGAGCTAGTGGATAGGGCATTGGGCCTAGAGAGAGGAAAACCTGAGTTCAAATCCATCCTCAGATCCTAACTAGTTGTGTGACCATGAGCAAGTCACTTAACTTCTGTCTGCCTCAGTTTGCTCAAGTGTAAAATGGGGATTATAATAGAACTCACAGAGTTGTTGTGAGATAAACTGAGATAATAATTGTAAAGCACTTAACACAGTGCCAGGCACATAGTAAGCACTATGTAAATGTTAGCTATTATTACTTCTATTACTTTCTAATACAAACCTATGCATTTCAATGAATCAGATTGTCAGACCTAGAAGTAACCTTAAAAATCATCTAGTCTAGCTGTCTCATTTTATAGATTGGAAAACTGGGATGAGAGAAGGGAGATGAATTGTTATGTCGTAAAAAAAAAAAAGAAAGAAAATACAAGACTCAGAGACAGGAGAGACCTGGGTTTGAATTTTACCCTTAACATTTACCAGCCAAGTGACCATGGGCAAATAATTTAATTTCTCTGAACCTCAGTGTCCTCATCTCACAGATAGTGATAATACTTGTAGTGCCTTTAGGCTGACATGGTTGTTTTGAGGACTGAGAGATCATCTGTTTAATGTGTGTGTATATCCACACACACGTATACATGTATACATGCACACACATGTATACATATATGTGCATACATGCATGTTTATAGCAATTTATCCATTCGTGTTTGTATATGCATATTTATATACATATGCATGCATATATGTGCATACTTCCATATATTCATATATAATAATAGATAGCATTTATATAGCACTCTACAAATATTATTCCATTTATCCTCACAACAACCAGAGGAGATAGGTTTATCAAGGCTCCTGGGATTGTGCTCTTTTCAGTGCCTCACAAATGGAAATCTTGCTCTTTTCAGGGATGCTCTAAGAGCTCCCAGTCTGGTTCCCTCACCCACCCCCACCACACCCCACCCCACCCCACTACCCAGCTTTTTCTATCTGTGGCACTTGTTTGTATTGAGAACTGCTGCTATTTGTTCCCCATTGTGCTGGGTGTCTGTGCAATTAAGATGCATTGTGCCTTAATTGCATTGACTTCTCAGAGCCAGGAGAAGCCTTATAAATACCCCCATTGTTATATTACCAACAAGAAAGAGAGAAAGTCTTTCATCCAACAGTATATCTTAGAGGGGGCTGGGAATTGCCCAGTCACCAGAGGTCTTAATGATGTGGCTGACAGACACATCAGCATTGGGCTCCTGGCCCCGACTCACACAGAGAGGATGGCAAGTTGTCATGTTCTGTTGAATCAACAAGCCATGTCAAAAATCCAGCCTGCTCTACAAAGTCCCCTTTGTTTGAGTTCACATTGGTTGGGCCCAGGCACATTTAACTCCTTCCTTGTCACCCCAGCCACTTACTGAAAGCCCTTCTGGAATGTCTATTGAGAGGCAGGAAATGCCTGGATAGAAGGAATACTGCTGGAGAGCAGCAGACACATGGGATTCCAGATGTTGGTCCTGGCTCCTTCCCCTCCTCCAAGTGCTACCCCTGGGCAAAGATCAGGAAGTGACTGTAACAGGAATGGGGCAGTCACATCTGCAGACATTCTCCACTCCCTCTTACTGTACAGATGTGGAAAGCAGTATGGTGTCATGGGAAAACACTGGACTTAAGAGCAAGAAGATTCAGGTTCTAATTCAGATTTGGGCATTCATTACCTATCTGAGATGGCACCTCTCTGGGTTTGAGTCTCCTTATCAGTAGAATGATGCTTATGCTATTTGTCTCATCACAAGTTTGTTATAAAGAAAGTGCTTTGTAAATATTAGAGTTCTAAATAAATGTGAATGTGAGTTATTATTCTCTTTCCAGACCAGATGGCTGGGGTGTTGGCTCTGGCAAAGACAGCCAGTTTGAAAAGTAGCCAGAAAATCTCTATAGGGACTTTATATGTGAATCTTCATTACCAGAAGATACTAGGATGATGTGGTGGGGGGAACACAGGGAGAGAAAACCAAAGCTAATAATAATAATAACTAATATTTATAGGGAATCATAGAATCTCAAAGAGAGAAGGAATCTCCCTCACTCAGCATCTCAGTGGCAGGGGCATCCATGTCCTTCTGAAGCATCATATTTACCTTCAGACAAATTTGCTTTTTTAAAAGATTTTAAATAACATTTACTCATTGCTCCTAGTTCTGTTCTCTAGAGCCAAGCAGAACAAATCTAGTCCCCTTTCAACAAGATAGCTTTTCAAATCTTGGAAGACAGCTATCAGGCTGCTTGGTAGAGTGAAAATTATATTAGGTTTGGAGTCAGAGGACCTAGATTTAAATTCCAGTCATATTTATGAATCACTTGGGCAGGTGATTTAACCTCTCTGCACTTCAGTTCCTCATATGCAAAATGAGAAGGTTGGATTCACTATCTCAAAGAGCCAGCTTCAACACTATAACCCTATGATTGCCCGAAGATTTTCCTTCTCCAAGCAGAACAACCCAGGTTCCTTCAACCAACCCCCAAATAGCATAGAGTAGAGTTAATTCCTGTAATATGGTCACCATATTGCAGTGTACAAAGTTCTTTACGTAACTTCTCTTATTTATTCCTCACAATAATTCTGGGAAGTAATATGTTCTTAATATTCTGTTCTTAATATGTAATTAGTAGTTCTTTGGTTGGTTAGAGTTTAAATTGGCCATAAATGGAGAATTAATTTTGTATATAATTTTCTCTGAAATTCACTGATTTTACAACAGACATAGAAAACAATTAACAAATAATGGTACTTCTGAGAAATACAAAAACATATGTAACACCATATGTGTCCTCTTCTGGACCTCTAAGTATGGGAAATTTGTACCTGCTTCTCCCACCTTTCCATTTTGCCTAAGTATAAAAGCATAGCAAATGAGTTGGATGCTCCTAAACTTGACCCACAATGCTAACCAGGCAAATGGGGCAAAAAGAGAGCTGTGCCCCAAGTGAATCAATGCTGATTATCCTTTCCATGCTACTGTTAAGTAAACTTCCTTTTTGTTAAATGTTAGACAATCTATAACTATCTCCTGAGCCTGACCCTCACCACAAGCCAGAATCTAGCCTAGAACCCCACAGTCCCTGTGAATTCCCAGATCAAAACATATATCTCTGAACACCATTCTCTATATTCTCCTCTTTATTAGAATGGAAGTTCCTTGAGGGCAAGAACTGTATCCTTTTTTTCTTTCACTTGTATCCCTAGAACTTAGCAAGTCTTGGCAATCAGCCAAAAAACATTTATTAAGCACCTACACTGTGCCGGGGATAGTGCTAAGTCCTGGGGATACAAAGAAAGATAAAAGACAGTCCTAGTCCTCAAGGAACTCACAATTTATTGAGGAAAGATAATATATAAAAAGAAGCTGCAAAGGGAGGAGCAAGAGGGCATGAGGAAATCCAGAGGAGTTCAGCTGGCTGGAAAAATGACATATTAAGAGCTTAATAAATGCCATTTCTTTCATTCATTCATTCATCTGTGGATACAAGGACGTTCTCAAGATCTTTCTGAAGTATTTGGGAATCGACTATGAGACATGAGAGACACTAGCACAGTACTGCCCAACATGGCATACCACATCAAAGAAGGCACTGTGCTCTATAAGCAAAGCAAAATTTCAGTAGCTCAAAGGAAAAATGAGATGGGGCAAATTTAGAGACATCCCCATTCTAAATGTTCACATGGACTATTTGTGCCCTGACCTATAGTCAAGACCTCTGAGCTATTTTGATATGATCAGCCACAGTTGGACCCACTTTACCTTGACCGCGGCATAGTGATGTCAGTTTGGTTCTCTTAGAGAATGCAGGACAACTATTAACCAATCATCTATCCCCCTCCCTATACCCTTCTTTTGGAACAACTATGTAACAACCATTCTGAACTAATAAAGAGCCCTATATTTCTTGAATTCTGATGCTTTTGATACTGATGACTACCTATCCTCCTGAATACCATATTCACCCTTTGCTTTTATGACAGTGCTCAATACTGACTCTCCTTTTACCTGACAGACCACTCATTCTCAGTCTCCTTGACCAAATCATTATCCATGACTTATCACCTAACCATGGATGTACACTCAAGGGCCCTATCCTGGGTCCTCTTCTTTTCTCTATCCACACACTTTCTTAGTGATCACATCAGCTCTTCAGAGTTCAATGATCATCTCTGTGGTGATGGCACTTAGAGCTAGCAATCTTGCCCTTATCTCTTTCCTGAACTGCCTATAGGACATCTCTACCTAGAACATCCTGTAGGCATCTCAAACTCATTTTGTGCAAAGCAGATTTTATCTTACCCTTAAACCCAGTCTTCTTCCTAACTTCCCCATTTCTGGCCTAGGCTACTACCAACTTTCTATTAACCGGGAGTTAATTAGTTAACAAGCATTTATTAAGTCCTTAGGACATTTTAGGCACTGTGCTAAATCCTTGGAATACAAATACAAGCAAAAACAAAGACAGTCTCTGACCTCAAGGAGCTTACATTCTAATTGGGAAGACAACACATAAGAAGAAGATTTGACAAGGGTGGGGAGCAGGTACCTAGAGAAGGGATACAATGGAGAAACCTGGAGGAATACAGACTGGTAAGAAATGAAGAGATAGCTAGCTTGGGCACCCTCCTTAAATGGGGGTTCTGAGAAAAGCCATCCAATCTGAGTGGTTGAGGGTACTTCTGAAGTGTGCATTCCAGGGCTTAAAGTGACCTTCTAGGATGAAAAGGTTTCTGGAGCATGGTGAAGTCCAGAGGAGTGCAGCCTGGGGATGGGGGGGGGGGAAACCTAGGCTGACCTAAGTTGACACCCTAGGAGTCATTGTTAATTCTTTCCTCTACCTCATCCTCCATACGCAAGTATTTTCAGGTTCTTGACTCTACCTTTGCCATATCCATCACATTGATCCCCTTCTATTCTGGGCCCAGTCTAACTTGGACCAGTCTAGTGATTCAAATTGATAATCAGATACTCATGGACCATAAATGCAATAAAAAAACAACTTTATTTAAGATAAGATTTTAAAAGATACAGATAAAAGCTACTCCCCTATAATCCCACATTCACTACAGCCACCCAGAGCCAAGTTGATCAAAAAGGCATTCTGGTAAGGCAGTGGAAAGTCTGCTAAAACCTCCAACACCTACCTCCACATAGGCTGGCCTTTTATGCCTCAGGCAACAAAGAAACCCAACCAGTCTTAATTCAATTCAATTCAATTCAATAAACATTATCTGTCAGGCACTGTGCTAAGTGCAGGGGATACAAAAAAGGGCAAAAGACAGTCTCTGCCTTCAAGGAGCTTACTATCTAAAGGGGGAGACAACATGCAAACAAATACATACAAAGTTAAAGACAGGATAAATAGGAAATAATTAAGAGAAGGAAAGCACTAGAATTGAGGTATGCATTTGGGAAGACTGTTTTGTAGAAGGTGGAATTTTAGTGGGGACTTAAAGTAAGCTAGGGAGGTCAGTAAAGGAGCAGAGAAGGGAGAGCATTCCAGGAATGGGTAGCAGCCAGAGAAAATGCCTGGATCTGAGAGATGGGGTGTCTTGTTCCTTGAACATCCTAAAGGTCATCGTCACTGGATGGAAGGGTACCTGTCAGGGAAGATGGTGTAAGAAGACTTGAAAGGTAGAAGAGGGCTAGGTTATGAAGAGCTTTGAATGCCAAATAGAAGATTTTGTATATGGTCCTGGAGGCAAGCCTTCTTACCCTGTAAGGAAAACCAGCACAGTTCACATCAAACAAATATTGCCCTTCCCACAACAGCCCATACCCATACTCCCCATTACCTCTCATTTGTACTATTTCAATAACCTCCTCATTGGTTTCCCCAGTTCTAGTCTCTTACCCAATCTCCACAATTTCCTCAATCTCTCCAACTCATCTTCTATACATCTGGCACTGGTGTGACCATATAACTCTCCTACTCAAGAAACTTCAGGGGCTCCCCATTACCTTTAGAAAAAAAGTCAAGCTACTCTGTATGGCATTTAAATAAAGCACTGAACAACCTATTTCTGGCCTGTCCAAACTTGTATTTCCCATTATTCTTTTTCTTGTACTTCACTTTCCACCCAAACTGCTCTTTCTTTTATTTTAAATTAATTAATTTATTTTTAGTTTTCAACATTCACTTCTATAAGCTTTTGAGTTTTAAAATTTTCCCCCTCTATCCCCTCCTCCCTCCCCAAGACAGCATATGATCTGATATAGGCTCTACGTATACATTCCTATTAAACATATTTTCACATTAGTCATGTTGTAAAAAAGAATTAGAACCCATAGGAGGAACCACAAGAAAGAAGAAACAAAAACAGAAGAAAAAAAAAAGCAAATAGTATAATTTAATCTGCATTCAGACTCCATAATTCTGTCTTTGGACATGGATAACATTTTCTATTATGAGTCTTTTGGAGATGTCTTAGATACTTGCACT
>NW_020954594.1:1842489-1842592 GCF_900497805.2 Vombatus ursinus
TTTTTATGATCTCTTTGAGATACAGCCCTAGAAGTGGTATTGCTGGGTCAAAGGGTATGCATGTTTTTACAGCCATTTGGGCATAGTTCCAAATTGCTCTCCA
>NW_020954594.1:1842758-1851707 GCF_900497805.2 Vombatus ursinus
GACTTGTATTCTTATAAATTTGACTTAATTCTCTATATATTTTAGAAATGAAGCCTTTATCGGAGACACTGGTTGTAAAAATTCTTTTCCAAAAATTCTTCTCTCCTAATTTTGGTCGCATTGGCTTTGTTTGTACTACTCTACTTTCAGTAAGCCATCCATGACACTGTCTCCGGCTAACCAGCTACACACAGAGAGGCTCAGTGACTTGTCCAGGGTCACAAAACTAATTGTATCTGAGATAGAATTTGAGCTGAGGTCCTCCTGACTTAATTCTGGTACTCCAACCAAAAAACCTTTCCTAACTCAGCCAATTGTTAGTTCTCTCCCTCTACTGAAAAAACTTGGTATTACTTTGAATTTAGATGTTGTGTCCCTTAGTAGAACATAAATTCTTTGAGGTCAAGAATTATTTTGTTTTTCGTCATTGTATCCCTAATGCTTAGTTGTTTGCCTTAGAGTAGTAGGTACTTAATACATGTTGATTTATTAAGGGAGTAACTGGTTTACATAATGGATAGAACACTGGGACTGGAGTCAGAAAGAGTTCAAATCCATCTTCAGATGCTTAGTAGATCCATGACCCGGCAAATCACTTAACCTCTGCCTGCCTCAGTTCTTTCAACTGTAAAATGGGGATAATGATAGCACCCCCAGGGTTATTGTGAGGATCAAATGAGATAATATTTATAAAGTTTTTAGAGCAGTGTCTGGTACATAGTAAATACTTAAGAAAAGCTTGTTTCTTTTCCTTTTTGCCTGATTGACAATTGACCTGGAAGGCAAGGACCATTACTTCTCCATCTTCAACATTCCTAAGTATTTAGCACAGAACTGGGTGTGTAATTGGTACTTAATAAGTACCTGAATTCATAGAAGCTACATCTGAAAGGGACCTTACACCTTGACTAATCTAATTCTCTCATTTTACAGATGAGAAAAATGAGGTAGATCTGCAAAGGTAACATGATTTGGCCGAGATCACATAACCAGCTGGCAGAATTGGGCTTAGAACCCAGGTCTCCTGATTCTTGGATCAGATTTTTTTCTACTATACCACACTTGGAAATTCATGCCTCCTTTCTCATTTTTTTCTCTCCCTACAATGAAAAAGCTCTCATCTCTCCTACAATTGAAGAAGAAAATCCACAAGGCCTATTTTTAAAAACTCTGTTTTGTCAATTCCTGAATGAAATCCCGTAAAGTCTATTTTGGGGTGCTCTTGGGAGAAGCCTCCACAGTCCAGATCTTCCCTCTTCACTTCTTTCCCTCCTCATCCCCAACAATGAAAGGCCCCATCCTGAATGTTACTGCCTGCCTTGAGGCCCTGTCCCTGGCTCACCCACTAACAATAGGCATGTTATGAAATAAACACCACAAACAAAGGAAGCAAACCTCTATTTTTTTTCCTCCTCATCTCTCACAACTTCCTTTTTGTGAGCTGAAGGGAAATATCCAGGCCACATGGGGCTAGAATTTATTTCTGAAGATTGAAATAAAATCTGGGAGTAAGTGCAAGCCCAGCTGGGAGACAAAACCAGCCTTTCGTTTGGAGCCAGAAGAACAATAACTGGAGAGGCTGACTGGAACACTTGCAAAAACCATTTTCAATATTTGAAAATGCAGTATTGCCTCAGTGGTCACAAGATCCATTTTTGCTTTTTTTCTGGTATTTAAAAAAATCTATTTTTTTTTTTCAATCTCTACAAAACACACTTTAGTTCATCTTGCTATAGCATCTTTGTTATGTATGGCTATAGTAAAGTAACATAGACCATTCAAGATGTTGACCTGAGGGTTTTATTCTACTAATGCCTTTCAGGAGGGAGAGAGACAGAGACAAAGACAAAGAAACAAAGACTGAGAGAGTCATAGAGACAAGAGAGAAGGAGAAAGAGACACAGAGAGAGAGGGAAAGAGAGAAAGAATAGACAGAGAGGGAGGGAAAGACAGAGACAGACAGAAACAGAAACAGACAACATACAGAGAGGCAGAGAATGACAGAGAGGCAAAGACTGATAGAGACAAAGACAGAAATACAGAGACATAGAAACACAGAGACAGAAACAGATGGAGGGAAAAAGAGAGAGAACTAGAAGGGGAAATTTTATCATGTACCTGAGACTGTAGGCTCCAAGAAAGAACTTTGGGTCAAGAATGTGCTGGTAAATGTTTAATATCCAGATCTCTGAAAAGGCAAAACACACTTTTAAGTTTCATCTGTATTATTAGCATTTCTCCATCACTTTTTAAAACCTAGACAGTAAAAAAAACAATAAATCAAACCCTGATTTGTAGCTAGCTAGATTTCTGAGATGCAAAAGCTCACACTGAAAATTTAACAATCTATCCCCATTTTGGAGCTGGGTCCAGCACATCCCCTCCTTCAGGTGATGACAACCAAGTGACAGTAAAAGTAGGAGGCCGAGAGTAAAGAAATCAAAACCAGCTGAACAAGACATACAACTACTATGATCATGTAAATGAAAACCACACTAAAAAAGATCATGATTCCAATGAAATGCAGTTACCAAATTTGGTTAAAAAGGATTTATAACACTCCCTCTCCTCGAGAAAAAGGCAGCAAAAAGATGGTGCTGTAGAAAGCACTGAGTTCAGATCCTAATTCTGCCACTTACTCTGCCACCGGGGCAAGCCCCTTACCTTTTCTGGACCTCCGTTTACTCACTTGTTAAAATGATCTCTAGGATTCCCTTCTAAGTCCAGGACCATGGTGTGGAATGTTGCACATTTGGTTTAGTTTAATTGGTTTTCTTTGTGATATTAAGGAAGGTTGAGGCAAAGGGTTCAGAGAGAAGAAAGGAGTCAAAAGCAAAGGTATCCATTAATAAAATTTCTTTAAACTTGGCAGCCTGAGGCTTGAGTGTCTATATCCCCTTTGTGGGTATGTCTGTGTGTTAGAGTTTGCAGCAGCAGCTAAAGGGGGAGGGGAAAGGGAACCAAATAAGGCAGAGGACAGAGGAGAAACAACAATAGTTTCCAGAGGTCACATATAGAGTACTCCCTTGTTTCTCTCTCTGAGGCCCCAAATTCCTTTCCCCAAGGAAGCTATTCCTAGTTTCCCTGAATGGATCCTTAAACCTTTTTCCAGCACCTCTGTATTGGGAAGGGTATAGGAAACTGAGTAGGGTGAGGCTAGGAGGTTGGAAGGGGGAACTGTTGAGGGGGACAGAATAGGGGAGGGGTGGTGAATTCCTTGCTCCACTGTCCTATTGCCATTCACTTCTTTCTTAACTCAATCATTGGATTACTCCCACCATCTGCCTTCTCCTCACCTAGGCCGCTGGCTATTGCTAGAAGTCATATAACATAATGCTGATTGGAAATAGGGGTGCTGCTAGGCCCAGATGCTTCTCAGAGCTATCTGGGAGGAAATACCTGAGCTCCCCAAAGGAGGAACACTGTGGACACAGTCTGTAAACAATTTGTCCCTCTCCGGGGGAAGCAACCTGGTGTAGTGGAAGGACCCTTAGAGCTGGAGTTAAGAAGACCTATGGCAGAATTCTAGTCTGCCACTTATTGCTTACTTGTTGTTGTTGTTGTCCAGTCATTTCAATTGTATCCAACTCTTTGTGACCCCATTTGGGTTTTATTGGCAAACATACTTCAGTGATTTGCATTTCCTTCTCCATCTCATTTTACAGATGAGAAAACTGAGGCAAACAGGGTTAAGTGACTTGCCCAGGGTCACACAGCTAGGAAGTGTCTGAGGCTGGATTTGAACTCAGGAAGATGAGTCTTCTGACTCCAGGTCTGACACTCTATCCACTTCACCTACTTAGTCTTGGAAAAATAATTTAATCTCTCCAGGCCTTGGTTTTTTCATTTATAAAATAAGGCGATTGGACTGGATGCTTTCTAAGGTATCTTCCAACTCAAAAATCTAATGATCCTATATTTTATAAGAGGATAATAGTTTAACAAATATTTATCAGGTGTCTTCTATTATCTGCAAAACACTATGCTAAGTTCTAGGGGGAAGGAATAAAAAGATGAACAAGATGGTAGCCCTCAAGGAATTTCAAATCTTATCTGGTAGAGGATGCCAGGAGGCAATACAGACAGAATCCTAATACAAGACAGAATTCGATGTGATAAATGCTACAGACTCATTGAACATTAGAGCTAGAAGTAATTTAAGAGGTCATTTAGTACAAATGCCTCATTTTACAGATGAGGACATTAAAGCTAAGAGTGGCCAAGTAGCATGCCTAAAGTTACACAAGTGGCAGAGCCCAGGTATTCTGACTCTGAACCCAGTGCCCCACTTGGTGCACCAAAATACTTTAAATAATTTTATTTATTCCTCAATAGGGTAAGATGACCTCTTCATTGACCTCTTTGTTTGTTCATTGGTACATGTATGGATGTGTCAACTATATGTGATGGTAGTAAACACCTTTGGTGATAATACATCTCCCTGTCTTATGCCTCAGTAAATAAGCATTTATTAAGCACCTACTATGTACCAGACACTGTTCTAAGCTCTGGGATATAAAGAAAGACAAAAGACAGTCTCCTCCCCTGACAATCTAATGGGTCAGACAACATATTATTTACAAATAAACTATATACAGGATAAATTGTATATAATCAATAGAGGGAAGGAATGACATTAAGAGGGATTGGAAAAGACTTCCTGTAGATTTTAGCTGAAGGAAGTATTGTAAATGATAGTATTTTAGCTTGAAGAAAGCTAGGGAAAGCAGGAGGTGAAGATAAGGATGGAGAGAATTCCATGTATGGGAAGTAGCCAGTGAAAATGCCCAGAGTCTGGAGATGGAATGTCTTGAGTAAGGAATAAAAAATTATCACTTGGTAATAAAAAAAATCTGAAAATTTTCAAATAGGGTTATCTCTGTTGAATAACCTTTCAGATAATCTTTTATGATTTTATTATATGTATGTTGGGGGAGTTGAATGAATCAATCAATTACCCTCCTCCATTTATTGTAATTACCTTAACCAAATGAGAGGACCTCTATGGAATCAGTCAATTAACCACTCAACCTCATTAGATTAGGTGCAAGAATGGATGAAATGAAGTGCATCTCCACAGGAGGCACATTGATATTGGCTGAGGAGACTTTGTCACACTATGTGAGTCTTACATAAAATAGCAATTTAGTTTGGAACCCAAGCATTTGAGCATCTGGCACAGCAGAGAGGAGAGAGCTGTTTCAGCCAGGTCTCTGAAATGGAATCATTTGGTGGTGGTGGTGAAAAGAGGGAGGAGTCTAGCCTCAGTCTGTCCCACCCCCTACTTTTAACTAGAGGATGATATTGTGACCTTCTACGGTAAGACTTCTCAACAGCATTCTAACAATGTTCCTCAGATAGCAATGATTAGAGTCAGTGCCTGCCATGGGATTGGGGCCAAAATACACACACTGAGGCGATGAAACTTTAAGACCCTATGAGGAGTCCAACAGAGAGCTACAACATGCCTGAGGGAAACTTCATGAGTACTCAACAAAGGGGAGAAGAGAACTTCCAGCAACTAGGAGCTGTGAGTTACCCTTTTCCAACATGTGCTCTCTAAGCTTGAGCTCACTTTCCCCTATACTCTGGATGTCCTGGTAGAAGGGTGTGTCACAGACTTTTAGGGAGATTTGGTGCCAACTATTTCTGCTCTATCACCTTAGTACATACACATTTCTAAAGTCAAATTAAGTCTGGCTAATTGATATCAACTGATAATCAATGGAAGAAGTGTACCAGTGGGGACTCATGATATATAGTACCAGAAAAGGCACACTTCCACCTCTTAGGCTTACCCTTGGAACCCTGATAATATTCACTGTCTGGGAATCCAACTTGCCAATGAGAGCAGAAATTTGAGATAGTATCCACAGGTGCTAAATTAACATGTATATAGGAGCTACTCTGTAGGAAAAGAGTCTTTAAGGCAATATTTTTCTGTATGAAATCAGTATTTTTTTGTAATTGTTTTGGTGCTCAAAGAGGACCAAATGACATCATGATGTTGGGGTCGATATACAACATATTCAGCTATTGTTGATTACACCAATATGAGCTCAGCAGGCTCAACCACAGGTCAAGGACAAATAGTCTGTATGAACATAAATTTGAGCATCTTATGTTTCTTTTGAGCTACTGAAATTTTGCTTTATTCATAGAGTACAGCATCATCTTTGATTCAGGCAATAATAAGGGTAGGATGATTTATGACTCATGAGTAAATTGGATTTAAGTGAGTCAAAGTTGCACCAAGTCTTCAACCTCACTCCCACTTCCAGAGTCATCAGAGCCCAGTGGCAAGACAGAAGTCAAGACAACTGTCCATGTCTCAGGATACAGTGGATTACTTTGGCATCTTCCATGCCTGATCAAACTTTAAGCACTCCATAGCACCTACTTCTGCTGCCTTGATGGCCCATTGAAATAAAATGTTCACATCCACCTGTTCCATTGGGGAAGTCTTCACATACTTGGGTTAGACACCCCCCTAACTCACTAACAGGTTTAAGGCCCATTGGTTACCCTCAACCTGATTTAATCTGTCTGCTGAGATGGTTTTACTGGCGTGTTGCCACTGCACATGCTACAGCTTCTTAGAGCTACAGGTGAGAACTGGGTAGCAATCAGGTGGACACCAAAGGTGGATAAGCAGCACTGAAAAGGGCTTGGCAAGTCCTCACATCAGATCATCATAGTTAAACCATTAATATGTACTTATTAAATGCCACTGTGTATCTAGTATGGTGCTAGATACTGGGGATAAAAAGTAAAAAATAAAACTGTTCCTACCCCCAAGGCACTTAGCTTCTATTAAGGGAAAAACATAAAGATTCAATGTCTTGATCTGAAATCTTTTTTTTTTTACATCATTCTTATCAAAGCCAAACCTGTTTGACCCACCCCTAAACTTCTTCTCTTCTGATCAGTTCAGAGAAGAATCCTTCCTCCCTCCTGCATATGATCAGGAAAAGAAAGTATATCTTGAATTTATCTTTATGCAACTGGAAAGGAGAACCCTTGAAGGGAATGGTCAAAGTGGAATTAAATGTTTTTTTTTAATTATGTTATTTTTCAATAAATAAGCATTTGTTTCCCACCCTCCTCTCAATTTAAAAGAAAAAGAAAGCCCTTGCAAAAAATTTGCAGTCAAACAAAAGGAAAAAATTCCAACATTGTTCAAGTCCAAAAATATATGTCTTATTTTGCATTTGAATTCCTTACCTTTCTGTGAAGAGGTGGGTAATATAGATCAACATTAATCCTCCTGAATCATGGTTAATCATCACGTTGATCAGAATTCGTAAGTCATTCCAAGTTGTTTGTCTTTACAATGTTGTTATTATAAAAATTGTTCTCTGTGAAGTATGCTACTTCACGTTGTATCAGTTCATAGAAATCTTCCTAGGTCTTTTAGAGAGCATCCCTTTCATCATTCCTTATGATGCAATAATATTCTATTAAATCCACATACCATAATTTGTCCATCCATTTCCCCAATTAATGGACACTCCCTTAGATTTAGTTTTTTGCCCCACCAAAAAAAAAAAAAGCTGCTATAAATATTTTGTAACTATGAGTCCTCTTCCTCTTTCTTTGATCTTTTTTGGGGGAGAGGCCTAGTAGTGGTATCAAACAGTATGAACAGTTTAATGACTTTGGGAGCATAGTTCCCCAAAATCTAGAAAGGGAAGCAATGCTTACAAAAAGTTAGCATGCCATGGCAGACCAATCTTATTTCCTTTTTTTTTTTGACAGAATTACTAATCTAATAGGTAAGGGGAATAGTATGGATTAATTTACCTAGATTCTAGCAAAACTTTCGATAAAGTCTCTTTTCTTCTTATAGAGATAATGGATTAGACAATGGATTATCATGCAGATTAAAGCCAGGTGTGGGGAACCTGGGGCTACACATGGCCTTCTAGGTCCTTGGGTGTGGCCTTTTAACTAAATCCAAACTTCATGTAACAAATCCCCTTAATAAAAGGATTTATTCTGTAAAATTTGGACTCGGTCAAAAGGCCACACTCAAGGACCTAGAAGGCCACATGTGGCCTCGAGGCTGCAGATTCACCACCCCTGGATTAGACAATAATACATTCTAATGAATTCAGAACTGGTTGAATGGCTGGACTCAATAAATAATTATCAATAGTTCAATGTCAGCATGGCAGGAGGACTCCAGAGGAGTAGCCCAAAGATCTATGCATAGCCCACTGGTGTTCAACAATTTTTCAGTGACTTAGATAAAGGTATAGATAGTATATTCATCCAATTTGTAGATGACACAAAGTTGGAAGGGATAACTAACAGCAAGTCAGGAAGCAAATATATCTTGACAACCCAGAAAATTGGGTTGTATCTAATAAGATGAAATTCAGTAGAAAGAAATGAAAGTTGGCCACTTGGGTATAAAAAATTAACTTCATAATTGTAAGATGGGAGAGGTATGGATAGATAGCAATTGTTCTGAAAAAGATCTGATTTTAGTAGGCTGAGAACTCAATATGGGTCAGTAATGCAATGTGGCAGCCCAAAAGCTAATGTGATATTGAGCTGTATTAAGCATGGCATAGATTCCAGGAATAGGGAGGTGATAGTATGCCCTCATCAGAACTCATCTGGAATATTGTGTTCCATTCTGAACACCACAATTTAAAAAAGGATATTGATGAATGGAAGAGTGTCCAGAGGAGAGCAACCAGTATGCTGAAGGACCCTGAGTCCATGTCATATGGGGATTAGCTGAAAGAACTGGGCATGTTTGTGCTTAGCCAGGAGGAAAAGACTCAGTTGAGATAATGGCTGTCTTTAAAAATTTGAAGAGCTTTCAAGTATAGGAGGGACTAGGATTGTGCTGTTTGGACCCACAGAATAGTACAAGAACCTATAGGTAGAAGTTGGAAAGAGTCAATTTAATCCTGATATCACAAAAAACTTTCTAAC
>NW_020954594.1:1851732-1857858 GCF_900497805.2 Vombatus ursinus
TCTCTCTCTCTCTCTCTCTCTCTGTCTCTCTGTCTCTCTCTCTGTCTCTCTGTCTCTCTCTTCCTATTGGCAATAGAAAAAAAGACTGATGTTTTTATTGATTTATTTTGTATCTTGCAACTTTGTGGATATCATACATTCTTTCAATTAATTTTAGTTGAATTTCTAGGATTCTTTAGCAAACTATCATATCATCTGTGGAAAATAATAATTTTGCTTTTTCTGCATATGCTTATCCACTCAGATTCTTTTTCTTGTCATTACTAGCATCTTTAGGACTATATCATATATTAGTGCTGATAATAGACACCTCTGCATTAATCTTACTCTTATGGAAATGTCTCTAGTATTTCTCCATTACTTATAATACTGGCTTCTGAATTTAGAGAAAAACAATTCAGCATATTAAAGAAAGGTTCATTTATTTCCATGCCTTTCAATATTTTTAAAATGACAAATGGGCACTATATTTTACCAAAAGTTTTTTCTCTTTTCCCTCTATACTACTTCATTTGGTGATCTCATCTGCTCTCATAGATTTAATTACCATTTCTATACAGATGATTCTCAAACCTACCTTTCCTACCTCAATCTCTTCACTGACCTCCAATCTCACATCTTCCACTGTCTTTCAGACACCTTAAACTGGATATCCAGTAGACATCTTAATCTCAGTATGTCTAAAACAGAACTCATTACCTTCTGAGAAATAAGTATAATAGTTTCTATTTCCAATCAGTAATTGGAGATCTGTCATATCAAACTCTTCTAAAATTCTATTTGGGATCTTAATTTTTTTTCTTATTTATCTTTTTGTTATATTTATCTAGGTCTGACAAGGGTCCATTGAGGCAAAAGTGTATTGTAATCATTTCAAATAACCTCTTGAGAATCAATTGTTAAATTTTCAATGTGAATATTTATACCTCATAAATCAACAAATGCTACATCAGGGCTTGATTTATTGTTTTATTGATTTCTAGACTTCAGGAAGTGATAAATAAAATGTTAATAATGCAGATTAAACTTAAAAGTGTGTTCTGCACACAAATCCCCCCCTCCCCCAGAGAGCCAGTTATTAATTATTTACCAGCACATTCCTGCATTGAGGTAACTACTAAATATAGTTTTGTTATCTATTTTCCCCTATAATTTGTTTAACTTTTATTTTAAGAATTTAAATACTAAGGTGCCATTTGTAATGAAAAAAATATACATGAGGAATTGTGGAAAGATGGTGATGTGCAAGAATGCAGAAGATCCCAGATTTCCCCCCACCTCTACTTCCACTCCACCAGGACTTAAAGATACACCATTTTACTACTATAAGAGAAGAATTTTGCAGAGTTCTAGGCTGTTCCAGTGCTGTATTCCCTGCCTAATCAAGGCAGCATTGGAGTTCAGATGGAATCTTTCCCAAACCTCTGGCTGTCTGGCCGAGCATAAGAATAGCCTCATGGTGGTCTTGGCAGGTCCATCTTGGCACTCTTGAAAACAGGGCCTGAAGCCACCACAGCCCTATTATAGCAGAGAGAACAGGCTTAAGGAATTCCAGACAGGATCTGGTGTGGCACCAGGAACCTAATCAAACTGCAGGAGGAAGGCCATAGTCAAAATCCAGCTCAGATCGTCCCTGAAGCCTGTGGTGAAAGCAGAGCGTGGGAGTAACCCCTAAACCCAGTTGCAGCAGAAAGGATGCTAGGAAGAGCCTACAACAGGGAAAGCCCTGTGGCAAGAGGGAGCTCCCAGGTAGAATACAGTACCAGAACAGCCACATAGTCTATTGAATGAAAGGCCTAGTCTGACCCAACATACTCAAGACTTGGCAGGCTCTGCTCACACCATTCCATTGCAGAGCTTGACTGAAGCACCAATGCACACTTCCTCCCTTCCTACCCATGAACAACCTAGGAAAAGTCAATATTATGAAGCAAAACCTTGGTTTGAGAGATATCTTAGGGAATAAACCCAAAAGAGGATAGCAACTCCAAACACCCTGGCTACAAGGATTGCAGGAGTATCTGGAATAAAATTAAATAAGAGATGCAGATGATTACTGTTATCTCTCCTTTTTTTCAGTTTGCATAAAGAATAATAAAGTCTTCTCCAATTTTTCTTTTTAGGTTTGTGTGACTCTTTGTGTTTTAAGTTACAAGTGTTTCTTGTAAATAACATATTGTGGGTCTCTGTCTTCTAATTCATTCTGCTATCCTCTTCCATTTTATGGGTGGGGTCATCCCATTTATGTTCACAGTTATTATTAATTGTGAATTTACCTTCATGATATCCTTTCATGCTTTTTTCCCCTTTCTTTGCTTCATGTTTCTTCTTAATAAAGAAAAAGAACATGGTCAAAGAGAAGGAAAGTTGGCAGCATAAAAAGTCATAGAAAATGATGAAATGATCTCAAAAATGCACCATATTGAATAATGAAGAAAATTTCAAAAAAGGAACATTAGTAAGCTCCTTCACCTAGCTCAGGAAGACATGAGCAAAAGAAGAGTCATCCCGGCAGAAAACCAGCATAAGCTCAGGTCAATAGCCAACAGGCCTCAGTAGCATCTAGACCAGGGATTCCCCAAGGAGGAAATAAGCCTGGCAGGATTGTGGCTTGTTCACCTGAGTTTGTTCTGGCTTCTCTGATGGGATCCCTTTCAAGGGATATTTAGTTTGGATATTTAATTAGGTTTTTGTACAAGTGTGAGGAATAGCAAAATCAGTTTGGCTGGACCATGGAGTACACAAAGAAGATTAATGTATAATAAGGCTAGAAAGGTAAATGGAGCCAGGTTGTAAAGGACTTTAAATACCAAATAGAAATGTTTATATTTGATTCTAGAGGGAATTTGGAGCCCCTAGAGTTTATCGAATAGTAGGATGACATGGACAGACCCATCCTTTAAGAAAAACATTTTGAGCCAGGTTTACAAAAGATGAATTGGAATGGGAGGAGACTTAAAGCAAAGGAAAAAAAAAACCAATTAGGTGGCTATTCAATAATCTAGGCAAGATATGATGAGCGCTTTAACTCAGCTGGTAGCTCTGTGAGTGAGACAAAAGATTAAGTGTGAGAGACGTTGTGAATGTATAAACAATAACATCTGGAGACTGTTTGAATATGTGGGATGAGAGAGAGTAAGACATCCTAGATGATGCTGAGATTATGAACCTGATACTGTAAAAGGATGGGGATGCCAGCAAAAGAAATTGTGAAGTTTAAAAAGGTGGAAGCTTTAGGAGGAAAGATAATATCTCATTTTTATACAAGCTGACTTTAAGATGTTTTATGGGCATCCAATGTGAAATGTTTAGCAAGCAATTGGTGATATGAGTTTGAAGTTTGGAGGGAAGATGAGGGCTGGATGTACAGATTTGGGAGTCATGAACAAAGAGAGATGATAGCTAAACCCATAGGAGCTAACAAGGTTACAGAAAAGGGCAGGGAGAAAAGTAGAGTGACCAGGACAGAACCTTGGATTATATATATACCCACAGTTGGCGGGAGTGAGGGTGGGGATATGTGATGTGGGTGATGGGCAAGCAAAAGAGAATGAAAAAGAACAATCAGGTAAAAGATAACCAGGAAGGAGTAAAGTCACAAAAACCTTGAGAAGAGAAACTATCCAGTAAGATAGGGGAGTCAATAGGGTCAAATGCAGCAGACAGGTTGAGAAGGATTGGGAATGAAAAAAGTGTATTAGATTTGTCAATTAAGAAATCACTGGTAACTTTGGAAAGAGTAGTTTTGGTTTTAAAGCCAAAGTTTCAGGTTTAAAGCCAAATGGCAGAGTTGAGTGAGTTTAAGGAAGTTGGAGGCAGCAAGTATATATAACCTTTTCTAGGAGTTTGGCTGGGAAGGGAGATATAGAATATAATTTGAGGGTATGGTAAAGCCTAGTAGAGGTTTTTCATCTTGTTGTTGTTGTTGTTGTTTTAGAATGGAGACTTGGGCCTGTTTGAAAGCAACAGTGATGGAATCAGTTTTTAGGGAGAATTTGAGGATTGCAGAGAGGGGATGATTGAGAATGCACTCTGCCAACAAGAGTTTATTAAATATCTACTATGTGCTAGGCATTGTGCTTTATTTAAATAAGATACATACCCAGCCTTCAGGGAGCTTACAATCTAATAGGAAGCATAAGGCATGTACACAAACCACTATTGCACAAGGCAAAAGATAATTGCTAAGGAGAGGTTCAGACAAAGTGGTATATAGGACATTTGAGAAGAGATTGCCTTCGGGGGAAGAGTTCAGGGAAGAACACCTCATGAGGGATATGACTTCTGAATTGTTCTTGAAAGAAGTAGAAGATGTAGGGAAAGAAGTGCATTTTGAGTATATGAAGATAGTAAGACATACCAGAAGGGACTGGGGATGAGGAGTTGTCTAGTTTGGATGGAAGGCAAGTGAGTAGTATAGGACAAGACTGGAAAGTCAAATTGTGAAGGGCCTTCAGAGTGAGGAGTAGGTAATTAGGCAATTATCAGTAGGTAATGAAGAACACATGATCCAAGAGCAGAACACAGATTCAAATAATGCCAAAACACCCTCTCCCACCATCACTACTTACCTGAGTCCCACTCCTACTTCAAGAAGCTGAAATTCCACCTTTTCCATGAAGACTTCCCAAACTGACTCTTTCCTCAGCAAGTCATCTCCTCACCTTCCTCTGAATGCTTACAGAACTCATTATCTACACCATGCATTTAGTGGCTAATATTCTGCTTTGTATCGTTGGTTATCTTGGCTTCTGTGCAGTTGTCTCCCCAGTGACACTGGGAGGTCCTTGAAGTTGGGGACCATGCCTTCCATTTGTTGTATCCCCTGGAGTGCCCAGGACGGGGCCGCACATGGAACACATACTGAGTAGTGTGTTGTTGCTGCTGTTGATGATGCTAAACCTGAAGAGCAACCCATCTGGGCAGGAGTCCAGGCCCTGAACTGAGTGCAGAGCAAGCCTGGTTACTTTTACAAGTTGCAAAATGTTCTGGCAGTGTTTTGAGGAAGTCCAACAGAGGAAATACCACCATAAACTCATGACATCTCCAAATAACAAGGACCAGTATTCACAGAAGTTTGACTTTCAACAGTGCCTAGAGTTGAGGTTGGATAACCTCAAAGGAGAATGGGTAAGTACTCAGGATGCCAAACCACGAGGCAGAGTTTCCAGGGGCTAAGGTCACCGAAGCTCCTTCCTGTGCCTGGAAAAAAAGGGGAAAAGTCAAAACAAACAGGTTCTCTTACAGACCAGGGGACAAATGCCAGGTTATCCTCTGGGGAATGTGGTCTGAGTGAGAGCAAGCAACTGGAGGCAGAATTCCTGGGTTAATAGGAAACTCATAGATTTAGAGCTAGAAGGGAGTTTAGATGCCATCAAGTCCAGCTCCCTCATTTTTCAAATGAGGAAACTGAGTCTTAGGGAGGCTAAGTGACTGGCACAGGGTCACATAGCTAGTAAGTATCTGAGGCAGGATCCAAACTCTTCTTGACATCAAGTTCCAGCATCCTACCTTAGCAGCTTCAAAGCTTAGGGTTTTTAACTTGGGATCCATGGATAGATTTCAGGGGTTACACGAATTTGAATTGGAAAAAGTTACATCTTTATTTTCATTTACCTTTGATTTCCTTTGTAGTCCTCTGTATTTTATCTTATGCATTTTTAAAACATTATTCTGAGAAGGGGTCCATAGGTTTCACAAGACTGTCAAAGGGTTCTATGACATTAAAAGACTAGGAACCTCCGGCTTAGGGGAATGTATGAACCAATAGTAGTCCTTGTGAATAGAGATATCTTCCATCTCAACAACCCCTCCCCTCAGACCAGGATGGGGGGATGGAGGAAACCTTGTCACTGAAAATCTCTTATATGTATCACACTCTATTAGAATCTAAACTGTTTGAGAATAGGGACAATCTTGCTTTTCTAATTTTATCCCTAGATCTTAGTACAGTCCTTTGCACATGGCAAGTGCTTAATAAATGCCTTTTTTCTTTTTTTTTAAATAAATTTTAAAAAATAAATGTTTTTTCTACCTCCCTACCTCCTCCTCCCTTTTCTCTTCCTTCCTTCCCTTTCTTCTCCTTCCTTCCTTTCCTCCTTCCTTCTTCCTTCCTTCTTCCTTCCC